>NC_071350.1:9185000-9485000 GCF_027744825.2 Synchiropus splendidus
TAGATTTGTTATATTGACTAAAAGTGGCTTGGAAGGTTTCTAATGTTTAAGACAGAAGATACAAATGTCTCAACAGTGGAGTGGAGAGGCTGAAAGTGCCGTACTTTCACCACCTCCCCAGTGTGAGGCCGAGCTGATTTGCACATTGATGTTCCCTCATGTGCAGCAAAACATTGCCGATAATTCTGGATTAGAAAGTTCCACACTCACGACAGCGTCCGACAGTGCATTTCCAATCCCATTTCTCAGCATTAAAAGCCAGCAAATGAAAGGAGTGGGCGTGGAGCCGAAGACACCCTCCAGCGCCTGTAGAGACAAGCGACCCAACAGGACTGCGCCCAGTCCCCAACAGACACTCAGCTGTCAGGGTAGTGGCCTGGCAGCCAAGGCTTCATTTTGCACGACTGCCATGTCACAAAGTGTCACAATCTGTTCATGACAGCCCGACTGCAGGCGACTGAAGGGAAAATGGAACCGAGAAATAAAAGCGACCGCAAAGAGAGAAAAGGGGACTTGATGGAAATAAGTGTTTATGGCTGAGACAGCCCATTCCTCAGGTTGAGTTAGAGTCAGAAGTGAAGGCGCTTCCAGAGAGTTTGTGTTTGTGGCGTCGTGAATCCAACAGTAGCTGGCACCGACAGCGAGAAAATGTGCTCAACGCGCCATGGCATTGACTCTTATTAATTATGACCATCAAATATGAAAGACAGAAGAGGAAAACAGCATTATAGGAAGTATTGTAGGATGAATGTTCAGTATGTTGGTTTCAAACCGGACTTTATTTCACTAACAAAATAAACACAGACTGAGTCTCAGTGAGCCTTGAATTTCATATATTTCTGCATGATCAGTCCGGAATTTACTGTATTTGAATCACTGACTCAAACAGTGGAATTTAATGTGAGCCCACTGAAACAAGGAAAAAAACACACATTGACAACTTGGACTGTGACAAAATATCAATAAGGCAAACAACCGCGATATTTCTCCTTAAGATATATTATCGATAAGCTCTATTCATTATTATTGATTAAGCACAGCCGCTATACACCCGTTCATCGTTCCGTAGTTACTGAGGGCAGTGGGGACTGTGTGTCACTGTCTCCAGCATCCAGGGGGCGCTCCAGAGCACAAGTAGCTGAAAATTCGGGTGAAGACGAAACCAACAGCAGTTTTATTCTGTGGATGGGACAAAGCTGGATAAAGACTTTTGTAAGAACTCTCATACAAAAATATGATACACTGGCAGTACGACAGCCACCTCGTTCACCCGCAGCTCGTAGCGGAGAAAACGGTGCCTACAAGCTCATCGGCGCAGCCAAGTCTGGACTATTGTTTTCGGGCGGAGCTACCATTTAATTCGCCCAAGGCAAAGGAAATTCATAAACTCCATAAATGCGCAGATAAACTGTAGGTTATTGAGAGCAATGTATTGGTAATTGCAGTATCGCCATGTCGAGATATTATGGTTATCGTGAGCCGTTCATCGCATATCGTATCGTGAGGTACCATAAGATTCCCAGCCTTATTGACAACACTTTCTGTCAAAGACCTTTCTGAGATCTTCACCCTAAAATCAGACTTTGCAATACTGAGAATAATGGCGCATAATACGTGCAAATGAGTATTTAGTAGTTGTGATCACACGTGCAATGCATTTTCAGGAATTTCAGTTATGCGTTATACTGTTAGTATGAATTGTTGAATGAACCACTTCAAAATCAGCTTGTTTCAGCTCGATTTTGAACATTAAATTCGAATAGTAACACAATTACAATAGATGATTATTGTATTGTGTTTGTATGCAGAAGAAATACATTTATAAGAAACATATTTGGTACATTCACTCATTTAAAAATCATGCTTTCAATGGATAAAAAACTTTTAATCTGTTCTAAATAACCTAAACCAAGAGTTTTATTTGCCATTAATCGCAAGTTCAATCTGCTTTAGTGTTATGAAACAAGATTTAAAAAAATAAAAAAGATTGACAGCCACAATTTTAACAATTCGAACAGTGCACAAAAACTGTCTGAAAGCTTTACCAGTTGCGTAAAAAAGGACAGTCAGGCAACAAGGAAGAAATGCTTCAAATAAGAATTTATATAAACTTCTGTCAGTCTTGCTGCTGATGGTTAGAACTTCAAAGTCGCACTGAGAAAGGGGGCGGTTATTGCGGGGCAATTAAAAACACATCAAAACAAGACAGAGCTGAAGAGAAACCTATCCAGAAGAGAAACCTATTCATATGTACTGGGAGTGTCCTGAAGTGTTTGCATTCTGGAAACGAGTTGTTGCTTATGTGTGTGATCTTGTTGATCTACAAATCTCAGCTTCACCAAAACTACTGCTTCTTCATGATGATTCCGGCTTGAATTTGTCCCTCCAACAAAAACGGCTTTTATGGACTTGCCTTGCTGCTGCAAAGAAGATGCTTGCTCTAAGATGGAAACCGCCCCACTCTCTGTCAATATCGCAATGGACGAACACTCTACTGGTTATTGTGCAAATTGAGAGATCGGTTGCGTGAATGCATGGTGCAAGCATAAAAAATGTGAAATCCTGGAACTCAATATATGTTAAGATCAGAGAGAGAGTGGAAAGTGTAAATTTTTTGTTTGTTTGTTTTAATATATATTCTGAAAATGGAGACTCTGCGGTGTGCCGCCAGAAAGTTGGGTGGGGGGTGTTGATGTAAATGCGATGCATTTCTTGTATTTTTCTGACAAATTGTTAACAAAAAATTTGATCCAAAAAAAAAAAAAAGAGAAACCTATCCAGTTATGGTAACTAAACATGTTTAGTCGAAGCTGTTTTGAATGGGAAGGTCTGGCATCATGTTCACCTTTACATTCAGAGATAACTTATGAAAGCATTTGCTAAGAAACTAGTGCAACCGCTGCCTGTTTGGCAGCCTCAAAACACCAGCACATGCGCGCCAGGTCTCCGCAGAGTATGATCCCATGATAATGAGCCAATTATAGGTATAGCATGCCGACATCCAGATCTAAATGCTGGTCTCTAATAAGAAACATTTCAAATTACTGTGCGGCAGCGGGAGAAAGAGACAGATAATTGATGTGAGCAATTACAAGTTCTGTGTCGGAGCAAATTGTCCAGCATATCGGCGCATGTAGGCGGGCCGCGACCTCATTTACATCCGGGTGTCAGGAAATAATTGGAGAATGTATTGAGGAGGTGGGATGGGCACGGCTCTGTCCACATGGCACAAGCAGCTCCCCTGGACCGGGTGACTCGGTTCAGGAGCCGAGCGTGTGACAGACTTCGCACCGCCAGTTTGAACAAGAAAAACATGCGGAGCCTTTTAAAGCTCCACCGAATTCAATTATAACAGTGAACTTTTACACCAACAAAGACACTTTATGACATTAATCCAATGCCAGGAGTCGTAACTTGAGCTTTTTAAATGGTTTTACCACAGAGGCGCGGGATTATGAATAGGCTGTTGTGTTTTCATGTGAAAGCCAGTAATAACTATGTACAGTTTTACGAGCCGTAAGAGAGACTTTGGCTGCGTTTGGACCAAAACCGCTTCAAAAGCAGGAAGAGATGATGTGCTTGACTTTTAACATTATCACTTCCAGATGTTTCATTACAAAACAAGGTTTTAAAACCTCGCCACAAGAAACCCCTCTCATTTTAAGACGAGCTAGCAAGGACCAGAGTGGGTTTAAGTAACCCCGCAATTTAAAAACGCTCCATTCAATTAAAAAAAAAAAAGAGCTCTTGCAGTGCTGTGTCTTGTTGAAACTAGGTTCCAATAACAATGTCACGACCAAGCTGAAATGTAATTAACTATATCAAGTAAAAACAAACCATATAATCCTCTCATACGCAGTCACATTGTTGATTTGTAGAAATACTGTTATAATAGAAGCAAAACATGTAACTGCTGATGCGCAAACATGTTGTAACTTGACTCTAAAATCAGAGACACGCAACACATTGGTTGCATTAAGACAACACTGTTTGGTTCTCTATATGTCTCTAATCTCAGACTGTTGAGTCAAATGACAAAAGGAAGAGGTGAAGCTGCATCCGTCTTCATCTGAGCCAATGTTTCACGCTAAAGCATGTATGATTCCAACACATTCTCACTCCAAAGGCATCAGATTTCGACGATTGTCAGACTTTTGCGTGCCATGCTTTCGTTCCTCCTCCCAAAACATTGTGTGGCGTTCTTCAAGAATGGTGGAGCTCAGTAGCTATGGGGCCGACATTTGCGTTGTGACTGATGCACATGAACATATGAGGTGCTATTAGTGTGTCGTAGTACTGGAGATCTGACATTTTTAGGGTCTTGGTATCACATGCTTTTTTAATCGGTCTTGTCTCGGTCTTGCATCAGGGACTGGTTGTTATTCAGAAGCAGTGAGAAAACATCACATTCTCTGGAATCATTAAGATCAGTTCATTTCTGTTCCTTTAAAAGGTTAGTCGACTAATCGAAAAAATTATGAATAGATTAGTTGCAGCCCCATTTGAGATTCCTAATATAAATGTCTTGGTCTTGCCTTGGTCTAGATACTCTACAGTCTTTATAATGTCTTGGCCTCTGTTGTTGTGGTCTTGCCTATAACACTAGGTGCTATATTGTGAAGAACAAAATGTTTTCTTTCGTTATCAAACCTCACAGACAAGAGGAGTGGGTCGCGCCTGACTCACTCAGATGTCAGCTAAAGAACAGAAGGATGCGATACTCATCTGCCTTGAATATTCATCTGCCCGAGTTATTCACCTGCCTTATATAGATTACTCATTTGAATGTGATCTGTTAAGAAAAGCTGTGTAACTGATCATGTGACTTGTTATTCTTGTCATCTGTAATAAAAAGAGAGGTACTGCGTTGAGCTCTTCGGTGCGCCAACGGCCTTGCGTTGGTTGCGTGAGAAGCAGCCTCACAGCACTCCTCGAGAGTCCATACTCTTGGTGTTATGGCCGTCTCATCAGAGTGCTTGCTGGTGAAGGTAAAACTTCCCTGACACATATAGACCAAGTTACAAGTCTCTGAATGGTAAAACAAAACCTTAAGTCAGCACTTATACCTAACCATTTTCCTTTATTTGCGTGACTAGACACCAATGGTGTCAGGGTATGGCACGGAAGGGGAAACGGGATTCAATGAAAACCTTCGTGCACCAACTCATAGCCGACTTCGCCGCCAACTGGGGAAGCAAAAGTTTCAGCACGTCAGGAGTGAGAATGTATTATGTTCAAGGCAGGGAACATCCAGGGCAGCTTTCCAAGGAGTTGTGTGAAAAAGGCTGTCGCCATGAATGCTGTCACGCTGGGTAAGTTAGCACAGAAAACTCATTGAGGCCCAAACTTGTGACACTAACTTATTTTCAAATTAAGTTAAATAGAAGGAATATAGAGAAAAGGTCAATGTAAAGACGCTTTTGGGCCAAGAAGAGAGAAGAAAACGTGGTTAGAGCAATAGTTAGTCCAGCCCTGGTCAGCAAAGAAACAGTTGAACAATGTGCCATCAATTGATGGGCAACACAGTGGAAGGGTGAACACCAGGTCCACCAGGAAGCTGTCACTGGCCTGGACATGAAATGCAGGGCTGCATTCATTAGAGCTCGACTCTCGTGTGTCTCATTGCGCTGGCTAACACCAACTGCCGGGCTGTGACCCAGCACTCTGAAGCTTCTCCACACTGCGCCCGTCTCTCATCAAGAGCCTTGGGTGGAAAAAAAAGGAGTAACATGCTGTTTACTTGCAATCCCAGGCCCGTAATTGCCAATTTATTTGATAGGCAGTCGGGTAATGATGGCATTTCACCCCTTGCCGCAGAGACTAAACGGGAGTGATTCATTCCCCGGCCGCCTTCCCTCCCTGATACGGCCGACTCCCTCGGCTGCCTGCCTGAATGGCTGCCACCCAGACGAAAGGGATGGGGTGCAGTGGGAGGGGGAGGTTGGCGGCAATGTCGGCTTCAAACGAACCCAAAAGGGAACCCGGCGTTTCTGAGCAAATGCGGTAAGCCTGCCAATTTAGCCAGGGTTTGGGGTTGAGGCAAACGCCGCCGACATGATGTGCCATTTGTATGACTTAATGAGCTGGCGGTACGGAGCGAGGAGCGGAGCAAGAGCTAGGTAGCAGAGAGGGAGCCGCCAGGCCTGACCTCCTTTGGCCTGCGTCGCCTTGCTCGCCCCTGCCAGGTCGGCAGGCTCAGTTCATCTGCTGCATCAGAGCGTGGCCACCCCGTGAGGGAAAGGGAGTGCTCCGGCAAATACCATTAGCAAACTGTCGGTCTTAATGAACAGCGCGGGTCAAAGCTCGCTCCTGTTGAACACGACTCGCCGTTACTAATGACTGACTTGACGCTTTGTTTTCAGAGCAACTGCTCCACTTAAAACTGGCAGTGCTTACAGCACACTTAGGAAGCGCACGCTACTGTATAGTCAAAACCGACATTCAGTGACAGGAGAAAACGGCATACTTGAGTCCGACTTTGATGGGGTACTCTGGACATCTTAGCAGCTGAACGGGGGAGGATTTGCAACCAAAGTTTGAGTGCAGTCAACATCAGATGAAATAGAAAAATAATAAGGAGAAGCTTTTCATTCAGTTGTTCAGTTTACTTTGGTACATTCTCACTTGAAAAATAAACTCTTCAGGAATGAGAATGTAAAACTTATATAAGCAAGACGCTAAGATCATGCACTTTCAATTGTGCTAGAAGTAAGCAGCAGAAAAGGCAGCCAGAGCAGAGCTTTAATATTCCTCTGTCAAAAAAATATTTTGCAAAAAATAACCAGCAACCAGTGATCACAGAGGGGATGGTTTCATCTGTCAGCAGAATGTTTCCATCTTTTGGTGTAATGAACAGCAAAGTCCCAGTTGGGTAATAAAACACTGTACCTACCGCAGCTACTCATTATTTCAAATAAATGAGCGACTCCTATTAAATATGTCCAGCAGTGAGATACGATGGGAAAGATGGCTGGATGTGAGCCTGCGATTTCTAATGTCAACTTCATCTGTCTCACAGGAACCGCGAGGATCCACAGATCTGTGAGCAGCAGCATTGGCTGACTTGTGTAGCCCCTTATAAAAGGTGTGGGCAAAGTGCGGTCGGGGGGCCACATGCAGACCATTTCCTGTATGTATGCAACGACCTCTTGAAGTCAGATCACAACTCCAAAAGAAGTTGCACTTTTTTAATATTTGTTTATTTAATAATTTGTTACTTGGACATTTGAAGTTATTTTGTAGTTATATATATGATTTTTTTTTTATATATAGGATATTGAGCTAGATAGATAGATAGAGTCCTGCCCCAAAGGTAGTAATAATTGTGAAATGTTAAGATCCATAATACATACTAGTCCTAATAATGATTTTGCAATATTTCTTCCGACTCAAATACACACAAAAAAAAGAGAAAAAAATCTTGTAAAAAGTACTTCCGCATTAGACTGAGAAACTTTACATAAAATCAAATATATAAACAACATTTTAAGCATTTAGCGTTGTAGCATATTTAGACTGATCTCCATTTTCTCCTTGTTTTACAACAATGCAGTCACAAAATTCATGCTCAATTTCAGACATTTTCTACTGTCCTTTTGACTTGACACTCCTTTTCCATATCATGTATGAGCCAGGGCCAAAGTAAAAACTCAGACCTTGTAAGAGAACATTGAGGATTTATAGAAGAAAACACAAAACAACGAATTACAATTAATACAATATAAACTAGTGTTGCCTTAAACTTAAGGACTTTTTCAAATGCAATGAGCAATTCTGCACTCTATCACTCTGTCACTTCCATTTCCACCTTTATATCAAACTGAAAACCATTGTAGCGTCGATCCATTGAATAGGAGACGACAGAGAAAACCCCACAAAAGGCGAGTAAACTGTTAACAGTGTATCAGGTCAGACACATCACAACACAACAAAGTGTTTGCAAGTGGCTGTTGTGCTCATCTCTCGTTCTGGTTTGCTGCGGCGCTGCCATCGCCAACCAGTCTGCTAGAATCACTTCAATTTCTGTTGTCAACATCAAATTACTTATTTCATTTCATGCCCAGTCAAGCATCGTGACACGCTACATGCAGAATCCGTTTTGCTTCAGTTGTTCGGCTGCGTCGTTCTCAAAGACTCGCTCGCCTCCCGACTGACAGCTTTAATTATGGCCAGATATCTGATCGCTTCACAGTAGATTCTCCACACAGATCAAGGCGCGGCGGAGGCGGAGGGTGGTTCTTCAGCCAGCTCGCCTTACATGGTGGATGTTTCACAGCGTAAAGGGACAGATAAATGCTCATTTTCGTCAGCTTTTGTTTTCCATGCCAGTCAACAGCGAGACAATGCGATCAGGGTGAGTAGCATCCTTGTGTTTCACTCATGACCATTGTCAGGAGGAGAGCGTGCGCGTGTGTGTGTGTGTGTGTGTGTGTGTGTGAGGAAGAGTCCTCTTCATCTGAAGTATTCCACAAGTGCACTTAGAAGATTCAACAGAATGTCTACAGAGGCAGAATAACACAGCCTGAAGAGCAGAAGACATTCAGAGCTAATTGATTACAGCACATTATGAACTTACCACTTCTTCTCTCCGACAAAAGCTCACGAGACAGACTTGTCTTTAAAGGGTTTCACAGTAAATTGTGAAGTGAAGTCGACACACACAAGCAAAACATACGGAAAGATCTGTATTTTGTCAGATGATGGTGACGCCAGTGCGGTAAGATTCAAATCCTCGGCATCTGTGAAACCTTCATGACAGAATATCAAACTATTTCAGTAGTAAGATATACTATATATAATAAATGAGATCAAAAGACTATCATTGGAGATTTAACACTTTAAATGAAATGATCTACGTCATTGTTAATAAAGATTGGAATATGGATTAAACATTAATGGTGTTACATTTGTTCTAAACATTCTACATATCCTATGACTAAACAAAAGAATGAATGACGTTGGTCGTACTAGACTGATTTTTGAGGTAGTAAAACTTCAAGGTTTTTGGCTGGAGTGAATGACATATCGCAGGGACCATTTTGCTGAGTCAGGAAAAGGGTAAAGACTGTGGGGGATTCTAGTGAAAATGGTGAGTGTGGTAGACTAATAATGCATAGGTACAGTATACGTGTGAGTTTACATGTCCAAAATGATGACTTTATAACTGAGAACATACTTCAGATTGACATCATATTATCCATTCTCTACTATTATATTTAGATAAATATTTACTTTAGCTTAGGGAACATCACCTAGCCAAAATAAATTGCTAAATAATATGTGTATGCGCATCACATTAGCCATTTATTAATCATTATAAAGTAGCGTATGTAGCGTAAGTAGGAATGATCACATAAGTTCAGTGTAAAACCCCCCTTAATACTCAATATTAACAGTATCATTAACACTAAATAAGAAAATACTCACTTTATTATGAGTGAAATAGGTTCCCCATTCTAAAGTGTAACCAAAATGACATGTTTTTCAAATAATAATCATATAATAATTTCATAGACAAGCCCCGATTTGTCTCTGTGATGGTTGCTTTTTGTTCAGGAAAAAAATGGTGGTGACCTTTTGTTTTTGCACTCTCAGGTACTTACATCGGTCAGTCTGTCTCTGGAGCTGCTTCTGATGGATGGTTTGGACTCCCCGCTCACACTCTCGCTGTCGCTGTCCTTGCGATTCTTCTGCCCTGGCTTTAACTGCAAGGAACAACACAGAAGGAGAGCATGGGTCGACAGCTTCCAGTTTAGCGCGGTACATGGAGAACGCTGGCTGCAGACGCCGCAGACAGAATTCCATTCATGAATATGTGAGAACTGGCAGAAGTAGCGGCGCTGTCTCTGTAAATCTGTCATGTTTCTGAGTCTATTCAGCGGCCATCACTGCGCCTGCCAATGAAAGACGCCATCTGATCTCGCAGTGGGAAGCTCCACTCAGCCGGCGAGATAGAGAACAGGGACAAAGACCTCTCCAGAATGTTCAAATGGAGACGCCATCCCTTCCAAGCAGACACCACATGCTGAGGCAGCAGGAGCTCAGTTAGTGTCATCCTCTAGACGCCCTGCGAGAGATGACAGGAATAAAGCTGAGGATGTGCCAATCCAAGAGCTTCTAAGGCCCTTTAAAAACTGGAGAACAATGAAGGGCTGAGAGGGAAGTACAGTAGGTGGGGTTAGCGTTCTACGCCCAACTCTGTGATTGATGTCCTTGGATGCGTCCAACCCAGACCCACGGTGGAGGTCTCATTTCAGAGCACATAAAAAGCAGAGACTGTATGGAAAACTGCTGCGCAGAAACCTTATGGAAAAAGACTGGTTTAACACACACACAAAGGACTTTTCGTCGTCCTCATCTCCGTCAATGCATCCTTTTCAGGCCTCGACCAAAGAACCTCCAGTTGAGTTGAAAATTGAAGGAAAAAATGTCCCCCCTTTTCTCACTGCGACCAGCTGTGAATGGAGAACAATTCCTTCAGAGAGTTTCATGATGTCGCCACGGTGTTGAATTTGTTCTATGCGTTTGTGTGGTCATGCAACAGCCAGACAAAGCCGGACGAAACCAACGCTTCCCCACCAAAGCGATAACACATAATTACCTCCAACATGATTCCCTCCCACCCAATACAGGGCCGTTTTTGTAAATGCCATGCTGTCAGAAGGGAGTTCATATTCCTCCAAATGAAAGGAGGGAATATTATCTGCTCCAGCCTGGCCTGGAGATGATCTTTGAAGAAAGACAGAGGGAAGATGTTTACACCCCGGTCCACTGCTCCTCCATCAAAACATGTGGACCTATGATATTTATTAAGCAGCCAGTTTCCCCGCAGGGCAGTGGATCTCTGCTCATGCATTTATGAATCCATGGACAAATAAAATCCACAAATCTGGGATTTGTAAACAAAACCAGTGAATAATAAACTGATCAGTAACGTGTGGGAAGGTTATTGAAATTTGTCCTTCCGTCCCACCAGAATGAAACCCGTACACAGACTGATTCAATACTTTTTTTGTTGACATGGAAACACTACAAACATGGCCACTGTGCCCTGAACTGAATTTCCACTCAAGAGTTACGTACAGGAAACCATTGTTTTTGTTTCAATTTTCATTTAATGCTATGCAACTCACAAAGGACAAAGGACCAACTCACAAAACAACTCACAACAAAATGCACATTTCACTGTAATATGACTCGCCATTGCAACCTATCCTCATTCCCATGGCGTAATATATTGTTGTTGAGAAAGTTGACTTTTGCATCCCATCTCCAGCGGCAGCACGGGAGCTGGGGGTTAGCACTCCTTTCATTCTACATCTAACGTTTGAATTGCTATTTGAAAGCCTGTCAAATGGCTGTGTGTTTTAGTTAGCGTTTTATGGAGACTTTTGGTACCGTCACCAAGGAGGAGAGGCGCACAAGGGGTCATAACATAACTGACATATGAATCAGTGAACAGAGCCTCTGGATGTCTAGCCGTTCCTCAGGCCCCGCCCCCTGCGACGCCCAATCCATGTGCGACCTGGAATGCTACACAGGAAGTAAAATGTTATATTCGTCAACGGTATAGGACACTGATGTCCACTTTCCCCAACATCAATATTATGCCATGGGAGTGAGGATGGGTTGGACTCGTCCTCTTAGAGTGTTGAATAGATTAAAATGTACCTGAAATGGACTTTCAATAGTCACAGCTTTCTTCTTTACAGTTCAGCTCTTCAGTAATGCAACAGCCAACATACAAGAAACTTATGACCTGCTCGACTGATCCCCTGCTCGACTTGCGTCCACCCGTACTTAGGACCACGACAATTCAATATCTGGCACGCAGCGCATAGTAGCCCGGCAACGTGTACCACAGTATCCCAGCATCTCACTCTCACACAGTGATCTACCACTACAGTAGCACCTATAACCCTCAGGTCGGCCATTTTGAATGGCATTCGACTTAGGTCCAATCTGACTTACGACCGGTTGGTCAGAACGGATCCCAGTCGTACATGTTACTTGTATTTATATATCTTTTTTTTTTTTTTTTATCGGTTCAGGAGAATTAATAACGGGTTCAAGTAGAAACACGTTGAATTTTCAGTCAATTTAATGGGTGAGTTTCTAAAGGGTTAATAACTAAATAAGGACATTCACCAGTTCTGACTGATGCAACTGTAGCCATCCAAGCCAACTATAGCAACAGCATATTTTCTGTGGCCAAAAACACTGACGTATAAGAATATAATTCAAGATGTCAGCCTGATAATTTGCCACATTTCAGTTATTAATATCACCAGTTTCACGAGGCCGAGCTTCAGAGATCAGGAATGCAGACTTCTAACCACAGATTTGCAGCTTCAAATGGGGAACGGAGCTGAAATGTGTGTGTAATATGCCTGAAGAACACGTCAGACGAGGCCATTCAAATAAAGACGGACTCATCTTTCCGGGCGGTTCCAGAGCTGATTACACAGCTACTTGAACACATATCCCTCAATTTCCCCCCGAGCCCCTTTAAATTACCTCAGAGAATACATTTGTTTGAAACTTCCACTCTTTCTCCAGGTAAGATGATGAATTCCTCCCTCTTTATAGCTTGTATTAAGTGAGCGCGAGTGGTCAGCGAATGTGGTCCTTTTATTTAATGCGGCCGTCTGATGATGAATGGGTGCCGTTTCTGCTTCGTCCACTAAACTGCTCCTCAAAATTTAAGGCCATCCCGAACACACATGCCCTCGCAGGTTAGTTGCATTATTGAGTGCCACAACATTGGCTGCACAGTGTGTCGGAGTCGGCCCTGCAGGAATACAGCAAACACATCGTTTTAATATTCAAGAGGCTAATTTCACAACAATTAAAGACACAGCCAGACATTAGCATCTAATGAAACATTTAAACTACTCGTAAATGCATCTGCCATTAATTTCCACTGAGCACCGGCTTGTTTTGCTGCAAGCTGTTGTGTGTTAGCCTTCTTTTTTTTCATGGTCCTGACACTATTGTTTCCATAACCAGTTGGGATGTATTGATGGGGAGAATCAACAAATGTTCTTTATGTGGAGTTTGCTCCAAGCTTCAGCAGAGGCAACTTCAAAGTTGCTTTCAAAGTGTGTTTAAATGGCTGCGCCACAGAACAAATATCCAAATATTGCAGTTGAACTGAGCAGTTATTGCTGGAAATTGATAAGTGAGTAATGCAGGTTCCAGGGACAACAACAGAAGAAAAAAACAGCTGAATTTATTTCAGATTAAAATTCATAACCAGAAAACAAATACAAAAATAAATTATTTGGGTAGAGCATTAAGATATATTGCTGTACCTTGAATTTTCATTCCTGCAAACCCTGAGGGAAAGTATAACAAGAATTCAATGTAGGAGCAATTTCAAATTATTGTTACAAACATTTTTTTTTTTTTATGAATTCTATGAATAAATCGAAATTATTGGAAGATGTCAGGGGGTGTCATTGCAGAAAATGATTCCAAAATTCGCTTGAGCTTCAGTATACCAGCACATATGCTCAATACAATTTTAATAATTCAATTTTTGATGCTCATAAGAACCAATTCCAATTTAATCTTCAACCTGTTAGAGGGAGGCAGTGGACTGGAGTCCATTCCTGCATCATGAAGGAAGGGGCAGGGAATACCTTGGACAGTCCAGGATGGACGAATACGAGGGAATAGAGCAAAGTTTCCAACACACACTTCTTCCACCTCATAGGTAAGCTCATCATCTTGGTCTCCTAACCAACCCTGCACAGCAGCAGCCAGCTCATCCTCCTCAAACCCCTGGCCCTGAAGATGTTTTCCAGTCTGGGAAAGAGGTGGAAGTCACTGCAGGCAAGGTCTATACAGTAGGGTGGGTGAGGGAGGAGTTGGCAGCCACACTCACACACGGCTTCCATTGCAACTTGGCTGCTGTGGACTGGTGCGTTGTTGGGGCATTGGGGTCTCTTCCACAGAGCACGGTGACTAAACAATTGTAGCCACCAGCATGATCCTTCACAGAATCAGTAGCTGCAGTAGACACTGAAGATGTGAAAGGCTCAAAATCTTTTGATACAGAGGAAAATGGCCACAGAGAATAGACACTAGTTCACGCCAAAAGGCGAACTTGACCTTTTTCTAACCATATATAACAAGTATAAAGTATGATGTGTTAAACTGGAGGCCCAGGGGCCAAATCTGGCCTGTGAACACTAAAAACTAACACTTAAGTTCTTAAAAGATGGGAAAGATACTGTAGCGGAAAATATGTCTGTGCTTCAAGTAGAGGCAGAGTCGATGATAAAGGAGAAGTATATATTTTGAATCTATCCTAAAATGATTCTTGATTGAAGCACATGCACTTGGAATGTTCAACAGCTCCTTTTGTCAAATAATAATTTCAACTAATTGATAACAACACATGTAATTACTTTAACTATGTATAATAGGCTCACTGCAATAAATATATTGTACAGGTTAGAACTATTTTATGGACAAATGGTGAAAAGGTCTTGGCTCATTCAGGTTAGTGCCGAGAGTAAAATGCTCAGTGACAAATCTAATTTAGTCGCCAGTAAAGGACAAAGAAAAAAAGGCTGAACAATTGTCTTGAAAATGTGGAGTCAATTATTCTCTCACTCACTGAAAAGTGCTTAGCATTGCCACGGTGGAATTTTACAAGTGTATTGACCTATTCTCAGGGGCTGCACCGCAGACTCAAGGCAATCAAGCACAAAAGTAGGCCTGCTAACATTTCTAACCACAAAGGCCATTTTAAAAAGAGCCATACACCTCCTCAGTGACTCCACCCACGACTCCCATCTCTCATCGTTTACAAAAAAAAAAAAAAAACAGAGCGAGAGAGAGAGAACTGGGCTGCATTTTCTGTCCCGGCCTCTGTGGAATTCATTTGCCGTCAGCTCCTGGTTTCCCTTAGTTACGCACAACAGCAGCTGCGGAGCTCGGCAGTAATAAAGCCTGGAACAATTTAACAGCTTTTATTGTTCTTCTGCGGCTTTCAGAACAGCGAACCTGTCCTCTAAGGATCTGGCGGAGACAATCCCACTAGGGCAGCAATGAAAGAGGATCTCATTTACCTAAAAGCGCTTATAAATTTTTAATTTGCTTTAACAAGTAAATTAACAAGTCCCTCATTTGGGAAGTTTTATGGCTTCTTGCCACTGAGGGAGAACCATGAAAGTTTTATAGATAATCCGCTAGCTGGGATGGGTTGTGATAATAAATCGTTATTTCCTGCAGCACTGTCAAATCCCCCTGGTTTCCTTTGAGTGCACTTTGAATATCTCGCAAGCGTTACCTTCAGAGGTCTATATACTGCGGTTATTGAAGTGCTGCGAAGTTTAACCACGGAGCAGTAAAACTGAACGCCTTGAAGAATTTCTGCCGACTTCACAGAGGCCCTGTTGTTTTGCCTTAGGAGACACCGTTTCCATCCATACCATCACGAGAGGTGGCGTTAATTACACCCCTATCCTCCTCTTCATCACGTCAGCCACGCCATGAGCTCATCCAGTAAAAGCACCTTGGGACCCATGACAACAGCGTTTGGAAACTGCTGCGGCTGTTTAGCTCGCCGTAAGCCTGATCCAAGGAGACTGCTATGTGTATCGGGGCACAGGGTGTTTGTCAGGGTCTGTAGCAGGCCTGACAAGGAAACCTAGGTCATCTTTTTTGACAGTGGCGGCGTGGGCGACCCCACCAGTGTGGCCTGGCTCTGACCCCGTGTTTCGCTCTGAGGCCCAACTGCTTTAACTGCCACAGACAGCAGTTGTGCCTGGCCTTCGCATCAGCCATAAGCCCCTCTGCCACCCTCGTTCACAGCCTGTCACGAAGCATCAGCGCTTGGCATCCACCGCCGCACATTTGTTTACTGCGTGTGGCAAAGAGGTCGCAGGCGGCTGCGTGAAAATATCCTTTTTAAGCTATTATTTGTCGAAGCGTGTCATGTTGCTTTATCAAGAGAAAATACCAACAGTGCAACAAGAGAAGTAGCATGGGCAGGATTACTCAGGGGACACAGGGCTCTGTAGGGAGAATACACACTGAAATACAAATAATTTAGGTAGCTAAAAGCAAGATATGTGAAATAAAACGACTTTCAAGTCCTTTGCTAACAGGGGGATTCGGAACTTGGGGGAGGGAATGTGTTGCCAATATACAATAGCACAGAAGCCCACTTTAGTCTACCACTTTAGAATGAACTAGTAACTGTAACTAGAACTAGTAACTGTAACTAAGTTACTAACTCAAAGTAACTTGCCCAACACTGCTCATATGATGTAATATATCGACATTGGGAAAGTGCACTTTAGCATCCTATACTGAAGCAGGAGTCAGTGTTGAGAGTTGACGCATTGGGCTTTCAATTGAAGTTCCGGCTTACACAGCATATCCTGACACCAGGGGCATTGAGTCATGTGAAAAAGGACAGAGGTTGGCGTTAGACTTGGGATTACGCTCCTTTAACTCTACATATAATAATGTGTCACTTGGTATATTGAGCCCATCAAACGTCAAGTTGCATCCAAAGTAACGTAGTGTAGAGGGTTTCCGACACCCCACCGCCCACCTGGAACTCCTTTTAACTACATTGGAACTTCTGTATGTCAACATGCAACTTAGAAACCTGACTTCAGAGTAACCATAACATGCGGAAGTCCACTTTCCCAATCTCAGGGAACAGTTGAAGATGTTCCTCAAAATACAAGACAATGGACAAAGACAAGACTAAGCGACCACAGCTTAATGGGGCACCTGGTAGCTTAACCTATTTTGGGGTTATGTTTCAACATCTGCCAAACAAAAGACAAAACTGTTTGTTCAAAGGATGACGTGTCATCTGAGGTTTTGGTCATGTTTAGCTTATGACACGGATTGTCATGGAACTGAGGGACCCATTCCGTTTCAATCCGCAGAGGTCCTTGTTCAGCAGTGATCCCTGGTGACCTTGTCAGACCATTTGAGCCCCCAAAGCACTCACTTCGACCAATCTCGGGCTTTTCAGCCTATGCGTTGGAATGTGAAGCGGAAGCAAAGATATGAGTCACTGAGGACTAGTCACAGCAGCCGCAGGGTGAGTGCGTCTCAGGGAGCAGAGGACGAGTGGGAAATGGAGGCCCGGAGAACAAAAGTAGGGGTGGTGTGGGGGGGGGGGAATGCCGTTGAGAGCAACGTCCATATCTCATCAGTCATACTAAGGACTCCATTTCCTCCGCCAGAGCCTGGAGGCTACTAGAGCTTGTGGCGGCGTTTATCTATTTCCATAAATCCCTGATCTATGACGACATTACAGACAAATCAATATGCTTTTAACATCCATCCTCTGGCCCGCGTCGCAATCACCCCCCTCCCCAATGGTCGTATAATACAGTGGGCAGGTGGATTGAGTTATAGGGACAATTCCCATATTTAATAATGAACTGAGCAGGTGGAGAAAAGTGGGTGGTGTGAGGAGCGGGGGAGGAGTATAAGAGCAGCAGGAGACCTCTAGACTCAGATCATATCTGAACATCTTGTTATAGTGGCCCAGCATGGCTGTAAAATAACCTCCCAGCCCACTTTACGCACCTCCAGCGCCCTTCCACGGCAGGCGAAGCAGCAGAGTACTTTGCAGATTATTTCCCAGAATGCACTTGGAAAGTGAAGGGAGGCTGCAGATAAATGTTCATCACCACATAACTGATCATCAAAGAAATGTGCATGCAATTAATTACACGATTCCCCTGCTCCACAATCTGTGCAACCAAGTCGTTACTTCAATATTGGCTTTCAGAGAGCCATCCAACTAAAGCCACAGACGGTGTGCCAGAGTAACAGCTCCCAAAGCTGGCGGCCGGCTCAATAAAAGGAGGTATGGAAAAAAAAGAGAGCAGGGAAAAAGCGTTCTGCGATCGGCTTGCAGGGGCTATCATCTCTCTTTTTTATTGCCATTTATTTTCCTCCAGGAATTCACTGCCAGTATATTGGCAGGCCTTCCAGTAGATGGAGGCAATGAAATTTAGCACAGACACTTAACACTGGGTCAAGCTCTGTGTGGAGCTCATGTGTGCTGGTAATATGATAGACAAACGCTCCGAGTTTAAGGAAAGGGGGCTTTTTATGTTACAGGAATAGCAGCGGAGAACGCGCGCACACATGGGCATTCTGCTGAAAAAGTGCATGCAGTCTTTACCGTGAGGAATGGATTCAAAACATCGGCATTTTACCTTGATGAAAGACACTATTTAGAGAGCAAAGCTAGCTTGTTACGTAGAGAACACAAACCAAAACATCCCACTGAAATCCCTTCAGTCAATGGGAGCGGTGTGTGGGGGGAGGGTGGAAGGACACTGATGACTAATCTGTATCATTTGTTCATTCATTTTTTTGTTTTGAATAAATAAACAAAATATATTTCTTCATTATTCATTTTCAAGAATGATTAAATGACAAGTCATTTTTCGTGCCGTAATTTTCAAAGGTCAAAGTGAACTTTGTCATGAATACTGAATTTGGCACTGCAAATATGAAAAACCCAAAAGGCTGCATGAAGTATATTATTTCCCATGGATAGAAGAACACGCTACCGCTCCGTGTGGTGCATTCAATGTATCTGTACAATACATTTTCAGAGCGTCCTGAAATATAAGACTTAATCCAACAAAGAAGTTGCACCTTTTAAATATAGATCAAGACTATAATAGTTGTGGCTAAAGGTACTGACTGAACACATCACATGCAGAGGTTAAGGTAAGTACAGATACTTCGATTGTTTTTATTCCCACTTTTTTGCATAGTGTGAATTCAGCGTAAGAATGGTCGTCCTGGAAGACCATGGAAGCTTCACTGTAGAAATGCCAACTGTGCTACACAACCAAGGCGCTCTGTAATGTGTTTGCTGTCTCTGAACAACACGTAGATCTCGCTAGTTTCTCTTTATAGTGCAGTTCACTTTAAAGGAAATTAAAGTACTCTGTTTAAACCAGTCCCCATTTTTGTTTGATCATTTGTTGTTGTTTTGTTTTCCGCGCAAAATCTACTGCATGAACAATGACCTGTTATTTGTTTTATGGAATCTGTTTTGAAAACTAAATATAGAAAAATAAATGTAAATTTTTGTTTCAACACAAAAACCGAATGAGCCCATATGTATTTTGTAGATATTATAAAATATAAAAGGTCATACGACCATGAGATGATCGCTGCCATTCGGAGCCTGTCTCACACCTATTTTGCCATGTGCCTGTCTACAGCAACATTCAGTATCATGTCTCACCTCACCTGCTCCATCTGCAGAGCTATTCAGAGGATTAGAGCAGGCTGTAAAATATGATGGCAGGATATACATTTCCTACTTGGCAGAGTCTGCTGCCAGCTATCTTATCGCTAATCGCTGCTGGAAATGTTTTCCGTTAGCCACTGTTCTGACAGTCTCATCTGTTCTTATCAAGTCATAAAACTATAATAAAACATAGCGCCTATGCCAGAGTATGCGAGCAAACATCTGCTCGTGCTTTCCTAACAGACTGGTAATGGGAGGCAATGACAACGAATAAACAGACGCAGCAACGCTGCGGATGAAATAATCAGGGCTATGATGTGATGTGCGACACAAAGTACTTGAGAGTCTTTAATTAATGTTTGGTGACTGCACATATGTTATTGAACTGAGACGGAACAGTTGCTCATTCATGGACAATTATTGAGTCGGATGGCAGCCGCCATATTAAATAGAGTGTTGTTGCCCTGGTTATCGTCTTGTGTGTTGCCAGGCACATGTTTTCATTGCCCCTCTGCAAGTTAACAGACTTAATAGTGTTGCGATCGCTCCACCAGTCTTCTCTGATGCTGTTAGCGTCCCAAAAAGTATCATTTGAGCATTCATACTGCCTGTCTAGACTTCTTCATATTAAAAAGAGACATTCATCGAATTCAGACTCTTCCAACCAGACACGGGATCTGGTCCCGAACAGCCCAGTTCCGGCTGACTTGGCTTAAGAATACTACTTAGCTGGTTTCAAGCTCTTTGTTTACGTTAGCATTACAGTAAGATCAAAATCCGCCGAGTTTGTCCTGCCGCGACAAGCCGTGTCTCAGTGTTATCATAGCGCTTGGCAGGCCTAAAGAATTACTCGGCGACCCTCTTTGCAAGCTGTGCCCTCACTCTGTTTGTGTTTTGGTCTGGGTTTCCTCTGGCGCGTAATGGACTTCCCTGAACCCATAAATCACACTTGTATAGCGCTTTTGATTTTCTTCCTCTGACATCTTTTGTTTAGCGTGCAAAGGCTTTGTTTGGGCAAAGCTATTTTCTGTCACCAAAAACAGCCAGACAACGCCTCCTGCTCTTGAAGAGGCACTGAGGGCCACAAATGTTAACCACAGGAAAGCAATTATGAGAGTAAAATGACTTCCTTACTGTTATCAATCCACTCCACAGACCAACGAAACGGTTAAAAGCCACCGTGAAATAGGGCACAGTTAGAGTTTCCTCCTGGGTCCCGGCCGGGGCTGCTAACCTTCCTATTAAAGGCCCAGACAAGGTTTGTCAATGCAATCTGCTGAATGCCTTGAGTGACACGCGATCGATAGTCTCCACTCTCCCGGGTCATCAGCAGTGACAGAGGCCTGGGTAATAATACAGCTCCAGCTGCCTCTCTAACTTAAATGCTTTCTCTGACACTATATTTCTCTTCTTTTTTTTTTGTCTCGGGACTCATGAGCTAAATTCTCTCCGCTGATGGAAAGAGGATGATATAGAAGGTTGGAGGGAAGAGGGGTGGGTGAAGCGGTGGCAGCAGCGGGGTGATGAGGAATCGCAGTGTGTCTGAACTGATGCCGGCTAAGTCGAGAGAGAGAAAGAGAGGAAACGCAGAGGGAGGGGGGCCCTGATAAATCGAAAATGACTGGCTGCCGAGTTGTAATCTGCCAGCGTCGAGCCCCCTGTAGCAACAAGCCAAATGAAAAAGCACGATGACAGACCAGAGAGATGGAGGGCCTGCGGTAGATTGCAGGGCGGAGATGGTGTAAGTGGGAGGGAAAGGGAGAGAGTGAGGAGGATATTCAAGAGGAGAGAGGAGGACAGAACCGAGCAGAAGACATTTGTTCCGGCACCAGGGGTTATCAGTATGGGAAGAGCGTGCGGTGCAAATAAACTCAGGGAATATAAGCAACCCAATTACTTCTTCAAATAATCTACAGCAAACATGAACAGTTGGCATCACCGAGACACCCATCAATAGCAGTCAACGTGTTTATATGGCCGGGACTGTCTGTGGACACAACCTCTGTAAATCTCTTGATACATGCAGTCTGCATTTTGCATTAATACTAATGAATAGGGACTCCAATAACAGGCAGAGACACAAGGGCACACGACCAGGCAGCGGAAGTGTCCTTCACAAGCAGGTAAATCAAAATCCAACACAAGAGCTCCACCTACTGCAAGGAGCTCTGCTGTGTCCCTTCTTTTGCAGGACAGAAACAGAGAGCCCAACTGTTAAATGTGTGACGACCACCATTCTCACTGTCGAGTGCAAAGGGGAGGGCAGCAAGTCAAAATATATACTCTGGAAATATGATTTAAGGGGCAGCAAATATGAACTATTTATACACTTGTACTATTAGGAATCACCAGGAAAGCAATTATGAGGGACAGAACATGGAGCATATCTTAAGTATAACCTGCATAAGGCGCTGTAAAGCCTGGATAGGTGGCTGACCATACAGACAAAGAGTGTCACTCACAGATCAGCAGGGGACTTTGAGTCCTCCATTGACCTATGCTTTTAGACTGTGGTAGCTTTCAGCAAAAGCATTGTAAAGGAACACCTCAAAACATGTCCTAATTTTGTGCCCTTGGAATTATGACATTGGCTTTGTTAGTCCTCAATTTGGAGTCAGCATCTAAGGATGCATCCAGAACAACCATAAGCACAGCACTCAAACACTTGAGATTTTCATGAGTTTCTGAGGAGCCATCCCAACACCACCGCCTTAGCTCTACACTGAACTCTGTGGCTTTCACCCAGCAGCTGGGGAACGTTTTCAACCAACACCTAAAGTGCCAGATGAACATCAAATGAGGAAATTAGCTCACTCTTTAAAAGCTGTTGGTTCAGCTCTACACCTCCATAAGAGATTCCACATCACCTTCTCCATCACTGTGTGGTATAGAGTAGAACCTCCCACTTCAAGAACTGATTCTTTCCATCTGTTTGCCTCTAGCTCCACGGTGACTGACTCATGGACACTTTGTTTTCAAAGAGCCACCAGATCCGTAAACAACACCCAGAAAACTATTTTTTAAGACTTAACTTCACATGTTCAAGTTCAGTCAAACGTAATGAAGCTGCAACTGCAAAACCTTAAGACTGTCTTGTTGCGTTTTCACAATGGCTCCACAAACGTGAGCAAGTTAAGCAGATTCCTGCAGCACCTAAGAGACGGCGTCTGCTCCACTGTCTGCCTGGCTAACTGTCTGGAATACACAGCAGCTACGCTCACAAAACTGCAAGGTCAATTCCGCACCAGCAAAAAGCTGGAGACAAGTGGACGTGCCTGGTAATTGAAAACTCAATGGAGCTCACATGGAGTCCCTGGCACAAGGCAAATGGACTCAAAGCCTGTAAGTCCACTAGATAAAACACATGCAGGGCTCACCTCCAATGGACTGACCACTGACCATCAAAATTCCAATACACTCTTTTTGAATTTGGGCCCCCAGAAAGGCATAAATAATGAGTTATATGGGGGGAAGGTGAGCGCAGAAACATCTTTTAATGCAGTTCAAAATGTGGCTATAGTCAAGTCATAAGTTCTGTAATGAACCATGACTTTCTGTTTCAACTCATCAAGCTAACTTTTTCAAAGTTATTGTTCTTAAAATGATCACATTTTACGATGCTAGTGTTTTAAATGAATGGAAAATGTTTTATTTATTGACATCTCGCACACAGTTTTGCTAAGCTATCTTAACTGAATACCATACACTTTCACTACACAGATGTAGATGTGAATATTCTCACACAATACATAAGAGTGAATATCCATGACTCTATTTTGACCTCAGTATCCAGATCGGAAAGTATTGTACTGCGACTTGCGAAACATTGTTGTCGCAGTTTACACGTCTACATCAGAAGAGCTGCATTTATTTAGAAACCACAAGTGGCACAGCGGGAGACATGATGAATTCACTAACAGGAGGAAATAATGGCACTGGAATTATCCGTAGCTTTTTGTTGTTTATCCTCGCTGCTATTCCGCCCTCTGCGCCTCGCCACAGCAGCAGATATGCCCAGTAAGGTCTGTAAAAGCTGTATCCCTCCTCCCCTCTTTCATTTCAGACCCGTGGCTCACAGTCGGACTGTCACAGAGAAAAGCCATCTCGCTCACAGCATGGCTGCTGTTTCAGGGCAGCCACGATCTGCGGCGCGCACCCCGACTTTCCGCACTCCCACTGGGCTATTCAAGAAATCACAGCTGATACCGAGCCGCTTGTCTTCTTTTTTTTGTCCCTAGATGAGTCTCAGAAAAAAAAAGAAAAAAAAAAGAGCCACAAAATGTAGTGCTCCACCAGGAAATGTAGGAAATTATTTCTGTCACCCTCAGTGCGGCAATTTCAGAGGCAGCTCAGACACAACAACTGAGCATATAGGGCAACTTCATTGCGGTCTCAGTTTGAGATTTATGACTCAAAACTTCATCTTTTTTCTGACAAAGCCAAACCTGTCATCAGATCAAAGAGGCTGCTGTGAGATAAAGACTTCAGTCCACGGATCAAAGCAAATAATGTAAATCTGCATCGCTCCAACAAGATGTCGTCCGTGTCACATGGCTTTGAACTGGTGGAGCTATCTGCATAAACAAGGCTGGATTTAGAAAATCACAGACCAGATTTGTTAGCGCTGGTTGCTCAGCAACCATCAATTATCCGTCAGAGCAGCAAATCAAAGAGGCCGCTCCGCTGTAATTGTAGCTAATGAACAATAAAACGCCGGATAACCTAAATCACAAGACCTTGCGTGCCCCGGCGCCTGATAAGAAAGAACAAGCCCTGGGTGCAAAGTTGTTTCAAGCCAGGAAGGTTTAGTGGTTTACCGATAACCATCTGAGATAGCGACTAAAGGTCTGGGCAATACACTATAAACCACAGTGACCTGCAAGAGTCATGTCACAGGTGAGTTCTTGAACTATCGCACAGAGATTATATCAAGGTCTTGTCCACTTCCCAAGGCCGGTGCTGAAAACATTTGTGGGAATAAAACGCCTCCAGTTATGTGTCTCCACAGCATGTATTTCTGTCTGCTCTTAAATATTATGACTGAAGAGTGTTGTAATACGTACAGCATGTTCCATCAACACAGAGGAAGGAGCAGGAATAGGAAGTGGGAGGGGTTACTGGAAACTCCGATTGATATTTGACAGAACAACACAGCTTTTCTGGGCTACAGTGCAAATGATTAAGGAGGTATTTTAAAGAAATGGATGGCTGAAGAATAAGATTCCACAGTCCACGAAATAGAAAAACAGAAATCCAATAAAGAATCCTTTAAAGAAGTGAAACTTTATTCCTAGACTGGGATTCAATCCTGGGTCACAGTGGTGAGAGCGTTGAATACCAACTCTGGACCACCAGCAAGCATGGAGACCTTTGAAAGTGTGTATATATATTGTGTACTGAACTGATGGCTAAGAATTATTGGAATCGCTCCCGTGTTCTTTGTCCCAGTTCACATATTTCCTGAAAATATATTTCTACTTTTTTAACTATAGCAGCAGTGATAGTGGGAGTGTCTGAACTGCATGTAAACTGAAGTGGACTCACGATATGGAGTGTGGAATAATATGATGAAGGCAAACATCTCAAGTGCTTCTGTGCTTTAGCAGAGGGTATGGTGGAATGGTTTTTGTGCCACAGACAACTATTGCTACGGTCCTAACCAACCTAAAATTTCGCCCAAGTCCGTCCTAAACTTTTCAGGAAAAGGAAACCAACACCATCAAAAACATAACCTCCATGCCAGAGATAATAAACTGATGGTGAGCACATATTATTCAAAAGTAAAAGTCCTAATCTCAAAACTCAGCTGAAACTTGCCATACTTCAACTAGAGTGGTCGTGATATCATCTTACTGAGGCAACTCTTGTCGAATCATGCTGTCCCTTTCTTCTGTTTCACAAAGAAAACACCGGACTTGTGTTCCTCCACCATCTGCATCACAGCTAACATGTGGCAAACGTTTTCTTTCTGAACACAATGTTGTTGTTCGGACACCTTTTGGTGGCAAATACACCAACACCCAATTTACGGAAGAGAGATTGAGCTATGAATTATGAAAAAGGCTCCATGAATACAAACTACACAAGGTTTCTTTCCTGTCGGAGCCAAAAAGAACAGAAGAGAAACAACATGTAGAGCTCAGTACACAGTTAAAAGCAGTAGGGAGCTCTGGGGTTTGGACGACGAGCTGCTGCGGAACAAGCCCAAAACAACACTAGAGCATCAATCCATTAAAAAACACTCTTTCAACAAATCCTTTTTATCTACTCTTGTTTCTCCTGGTAATTTTTATTTGCGTCTGTATACACCACTTTACCAAAGGATTTCGCACTTTTATAGGCCAGACGGTCTCGAGTGTGGGCTCTGAAGAGCTAATGTCAAAATCTCTCTGGGCTGCCTTTTAAACACACAAGTAAATAATTCAGCAGAGCCAGAACAAAGATGGAAGCAGAGAAAGCGAGAGATGAGCTCTCTGGTGAGCGCTGCACTTTCTCTCTCCCCCGTCCCACAAGAGAGAGAAGAATGAGTCGGACACTTTTTCCTCCCTCTTCGTGACTGAGAATCATTGTCTTTTATCCACGGCTTTCATGGTTGATCACCAGCTCACAAGGAGAGCAGTGGCTGCTTTATTTACACCCTGCGTCCGCCTCAACAAGACAAAGAGCTGAGACACATCCGGCTGTCACCCCTCTGATGACCTGTGGGTGGTGCTACATGACAACACATCAGAGGGAGGAAAGGAGGGCGGCAGGAGAAACCACCCATGATGAAGAATCTAGACATAAAAAGCTTTAACACCCAGATTAACAGCCAACACTTAAAAATGTCACCATTTAAAGGTCTATAAAAGGACACTTTTTCCTGTAGATGTGGGCTTTTATCAGCTTTAACATTATTGTTCTTTTGTCCCATCATTTCATGCCAGTATGTTGCAACAAACTCCTCAGATATTCAGGCATACACAGGGGAATTCAGGCCTTGCAGCTCCACGTAACACATATACGCACCACAACTTGATGTACCGAGCAGAGGTATGAAAATTTTGCACGTCAAAATGAGGGTCAGTTGCCATGGAGACTACTCCCATGGGTGCTCACTCCTTGGACATCCCTCATACACTGAATTGGTGAATTATATCAAAGCAAAAATACTTATTTTGCTTTTGTATCCACGCAAAAATTAGTGCAAAAAAGGAGGGTGGGTCCTCTTATGCAGGGTGGAGCCTCCAAGGTAAGTGTCGTCCTCCTATGACATCAGGTCCACGGCCATTTTCCACACAGCCACTACATCAGATTGGACGCCACCTCTCGCTTTGAACAGCGGAAACATGTAAGATTGGGGGAAAAAAATCATGGAGATGCCGGCTTCAATCACTCTTCTCTTCCATTGTTGTTTTGTTACAGCAACTCCGCGCCTCCCCTTCACTTCAGGCCCGTCCTCCTGGGACTTAAAAGTCTGTCGAAGAGACTGCTTTATTCTTTACTCATTTGTTTTTGCCACAGAGACTGAAGAAGTTGTACTGGCTGGAGGATGGAAGAGGACAGACATGGAGGCGGTCTGAAATGGGTGTTGACAGAAAACATGAGGGATAGTGGGGCAGAGTCTGAACTGTATGTAAACTGAAGTGGCCTCATGATATGGGGAGTGGAATAATATGATGCAGGCAAACACACTTCTGTGCTTTAGTAGAGGGTATGGCGGCATAGTTTGTGTGCCACGGACAACTATTCCTACGGTCCTAAACACCCTAACTTGGTCTTAAACACAACTTTTCCAAACATTTGAGCACAAAACACAGGATGTTTCGTCAACAAATAAAGCCAGAGCACAACATGCTCCGCTCTCCGAAACAGTTGCTCATAAGCCAAAATGAAAATAGGTTCTTGACTATACTCCAAAACACAGGTATACTAAGGCAATTGTGGACTGACAAGTGTATTTCATCACTACAACTGTAGCTCCGCATTCCATTGGTATTGCTCCTTCCTTTATGCAAAGCAAGGAGCAGAATCTGGCCCAAAGAAATAGTAGCTGAAGTCAAAACTTAACACATATTGCACTAACTAGTTTTTAGCCTGTGTTGTTCCTGGACATCCTTTGTTCACAGGGCAATAAAAACTACATGTTAGGAAGCTGTGTACCGTACCTGCGGCTATGTGAGGTTTGACACAGCAAGTGAGGTCTGGGAAGAACAGGAATAACACAGTGGTGGGCTTCACTGTGAGCCCAGTTGTTGTGCAGCTCATAGCTATGGGTCGACCTGCGAGTCTGGCTCAAAGAATCCGACATACAGGTCTGATTAAAAATATACAATGGACCTTTCATGGCTAATAATTCATGGCCACAAAGGCTCTCTTGAATCTTCCATGTGAAAGAGGAGCTGAAAGGTTGACTGGCTCTGCGCTCCCTCCTCCCTCCCAACATCTCCCGTCCCACGTAGCTGGGGGCTAATTGCAGCGATTTTAGATGATTGTTATTAAAAACAGGCGAGCGGCAGCATTTGGTGAGCTGAATCCCCAGAAGAGTCACCCCATCACACGGTGAGAGCTGGCGCATGGTAATGACTGCAATCAAAGCCAGAACGCTATTATTTCCTTCAGAGCTGTGGAGGAGGCGCCGAGGAGCGCACACACTCCAAACACTCTTCGCCATGAATAACCCAGAAGAGGGCAACAACAACAACAACAGGGCTTTGACTTGTAAGGATCATAAAAAAACAAACACGGTGTCATGATCACGATTGGTTACATTCCAGCGCTGGAGTTGGTACCTTCAAGTGTCTTATTAAATACCTTGCAGTTATAGAGATTCAGTCATAGGAAGCGCACGTGAGGGGCTTGGGTTCCATGAATCTATTCTCTTCTGTCCGTACCAGGTTGGTCCACAGGCAGCAGTGTAAGCACAGAGGCCCCGTGCAGAAACCTCCTCCAGCTCTTCTGGGAGTATCCCAGGACAACACAGGGCCAAAATACTTGGAGCAGTCTGCCGGAGGGGGCTTATGGTAGTAGGAGATGTCAGGCACACACAGAGACAGGCCTACAGCAGCCATTCTAAAAGAATGTCCAAGTTACCTAAACCGGCTTCCCTCGGACTTGTACTCCGAGCCTCTTCCAAATGACAAACTTTTCATTCGATCCCTCACCTCGGCCCCTTAGGGGGGGATCATGGACATTATGCAAGTTAAGTCGTCTTCCTAAAGTCATTATCAGTGCGTCCAAAATGGACTGGATGAATCGACCGGAATGGCTTTCCCAAGGGACAGCTGTCTAATGGAAAGTCTGGTGAAGTGAACATGTCTACTGTAATTTCTGTGACCTTTATTTCAGGGATCTGGTGCACAATTGTATCCATCCATCCAGCCATCATTTATTTGGGGTCAGAGCGCAGGGGCAGCAGCTGGAGCAAAGGGGTGTTGCCCCAACTCCTCTACGTTGCTCAAGCCCAGAACACCCAAAAAAGACGCAGTAGAATCAGTGTCTTCTGTAAGACCGAACTTCTTCACTTTATCCCAAGTGGGTACACCCACTCTGCCGTAACGTTTTTACATTCATTTTAGCTGCTTATATCTTCTTGTTTCAGTCACAAGTTCATGATCATAGCTGAGTGTAGGGATGGAGAACAACAGGAAAATGGATGGCTTTGCCTTCACCTCATCAGAACAAAGCCAAGTCCTCATGTCATCTGTACCAATCCATCAGTCAATCATGCGCTAAATTGTTCTCTCGAAGTTTTTGAAGGGCCTCTCCAGCGACTTGGACAAGACTGAGACACAAAGTTGTTTTGACCGTTCTCAGACATCAATTTTATGGGTATGAATGGATATACAGGGTGACATTCCTGGGCCGACTTGAATCACATGTGGTCAATATCAAAACAATTGGGGACATGAGTGTGCATTATTATGATATAACTATACCATAACTATGGTCTAGTTTATGGAACATAAACAGCATCTTATTATCAGTATTCATCTTGGTCAATAAAGAAACTGAAGCCTAAAGAAAGTGCATGTTACTCACATAAAAGTGACGACATTGCAAAACCCGTCTTTTTATTCCACACACTGTGTTCACATTGTTTATTCCAGTCAACACAATGGCGCATGAGCACACTCACACACACTCACACACAGCCCAAGAGGGCACGGGGGGCTAACACAGCCAGTCAGCAGTAACTAGCAGAGGTTCAACACTGTGATTAATTATATTGTAAGTAAATCAATACTAATTATCCAGCAGGTCGGGCCCGATGCAAGGCAGCCAGCCGCACAGTGACCCACCAACAACAGCTGCCTGACACAATTATAACACTCAAATTACAGTGCACAGCAAGCAGCGCAACAAGTCAAGAGACGCAGTTATTACAAGTCGGGCGAGGGATATCGATATCAGTCAGATCTGCTGAGTTTGGAATTATGATAATCGAGGGGAGGGAGAAACAAATTCACAAACGGAATTGATTGAAATCGAGGAGCGAGCGGGGTTTGTTGTGTAAATGCAATTCATGCGACTATAAGAGCGATTCATCATTCCAAGATTCAATCGTCTCGAGATAGCTTTGAACGGGCCGACTGAACCTCAACGAAAACACATTCTTTGTTTCTGAGACAGAAAGAACTTAAGCTTCACTCGCCATGAAATGTTCTTGATTTTACATATATATATATATATATATATATATATATATATATATATATATATATATATATATATATATATATCATATCAGTCAGCTTTATTTTCCACAGTTATTATATATATAATATATACAATACAGTACTGTACTATAGAATAAAACCAAAGATCAAAACCTGTTTTTAGGCCATTCCTTGTGTTGTTTTCCTCCTCCTTGATAGAAACTGAAGATTAATTTATTCCGTAACGGCGCCCTATAGTCGCATAGGTTCTACCTTCCTTCCTCTCTTCCTCTTCCTTTTGGGTGTGTTTGCCGGTGCAAAGCGTTTCATCGACATTGTGAGGTTTGTCGTGGAGAACATTTGCAAACGGAAATTTGACCAGCTGTACAGACACAAAGCACAGAGACCGTTGATATAAATCTGCGAAACAGCGAAGACGCGAAAGGTGAACCGCGTGATAGCGAAGGTTCACTGTATATACAATGAACCTCTACTACAGAGGTACAGTCCCCCTTTTGCCCACCAGGACCCAAAAGTTTTCCATTCCCTTGTTTGCATAATATCATGAAGGCAAATAACCGGTGAGTGAGTTCCAAATTATAGATGAGTCACTATGAGGCTATGGAAAGTTTAGGCTAGTATCATGATTCAAAGTGGGGCAGAAGGATGCAACACAAATTCCAAGTTGGTGTAATATGCAACACAAATTCCAAGTTGGTGACTATTTATATATGTAATGCTTTACATAATTCATTTTTTTTTTTAGCCAATAGACATGTTTGTCTTCTTAGCATTTTAGCGTTTTGAGGCGAAAGCCATAGAACATGGGTTTCAAAGTCCAGATTATCAGATGCCCAGATGAGCATTTGGCAAAAACCTTCAGAGCTGAGCCATAAGTCTTCACAGAACTCCAGTTTTAGTAGGGCAAGATAAAAGTGTCTTCAAGAGACGGGATAAAATCAGGGGCCATTTGATGTCTGCACTTGCACTTAACAATACACAACTCCACTCCTGTACAGCTGATTGAACGCCAGTTGGAGACACTTGTTATTCACCTGAAGTTGGCCTCGATCACAGCGTGAAAACACAACGGAAGGCATTTGATGTCGTCCTGCTGTTTTCCTGCAGCGTCACAGGAGTCTGGGACTTTGCTTTTATGCAGCGGGGAGTTTCAAATGTGCTCACACACAGACTAGCAAGATAAAACACTGAGGACCTGTGGGTCCTCCACAACACTGTGCCCTCCTCCCTGCTGCTGAATAATGCATGAGAACATGTAAATACGTTATTCCGCGCATGCATTAATGATCACGGAGATACTCGCAGTCTAAGCACCAGGGCAATTAATAAAAGATGCCACACAGATAAAGGCCAACACTTCCCTCGTCTTCCCCCCCCACTCGATCCTCTGAGACACGTTCCATGCCAAATCTTAACCTTGTTTTATTTCTGTGCAGCTCGGGGGTGTGGTGCAGCTGGAGAGGAGCTGAATAATGAATGGGGGTTATCAGAGCAGCCGGCTACAGTAGAGAAAATCTGCGCCACTGAAGACACAGCAAGAACCCTCACACACTGCGTGCACACTGAGACGCGAGCGCTGTGGTCCTTAAAAAGATACTCCAGAGAGGAAATGAGGGGTTAACTGTTCTCCTGGGAGGGTGGAGAGCATCTTCGCCTGGAGACAGTGTAAGCAACACAATAACACAAAACAAAAATCCACCTCGCAAACAAAGACTTTTGGGAGAAGTTGTCCCTGCTGGTATAGATCAGACAACATGGAGAATCACCAGTTAGTGTTCTGTTCTCAACAATTTAAGAGCACCACCATGTAAGAAAGTAAATATGTGGTGCCAGTTGTCAGTGTTGACAGCCTTGCAGAAGCATGAGGTTATGGGACGCTGAAGTTACAGGTGACAGCCCCACATTAGAGCACAGATTTATGAGTTTGGCTGCGCATGGCCCTGCCTGAGATTGCACCTATTTAGGAAGTGTTTATAGATTTGGGGGTTTGGCGCCAATGCTGAATGACTAAAAAGGTTTTTTTTTAATTTTCTTTTGCCAAACAAATCAATTTTCATGGTGTAAAGTTCGAACAAAGTCATTTTTTCATATAGCCCTAACAATACAGTCCATAAATATGATTCATATTTACATGTACATAACTAAATATCAAATAAATTTGTTACCCCTGGGGCAATAAATTGGCAAGTGGTCATGGGGAAAGAGAAGCAAGAATAAATAGATGAATATCAAGGCCCATTGGAGCAAGCGCTTCAGAAACTCCGAAGGAATTCAGAGGTGATGGACGACGTAATGCTGAAATACGAAACGACACACACGTGACACAACGTCTGAAACTGATTCACAAAAGGTTTTTGTTCTAACTGAAAAAAATAACCGTTTTCAGACATTTGATTGGTGAAAAGGCTCTTGACTGGTTAGAACAAAAACACTTTAGTGGACCAGTTTGAGGCTCCAGGGTTTAAGTGAAGAAAGAGTGAACCAACAGAACAGATTTTTCACGCAACTAGAAGGAGAAAAGTCAAATAAAAGTTATTGTGGATTGAATACAATTTGAAGGTTATTGTCAGCACTCTCACATTCATGATGGCAACCAGGCTTATATCATTTATTTTGCCGCATCCCTGTACAAAATGGCATTTATATTTTTATGTTCCTCGTAGTTGTGTCTTATCACAGTGACATGCCTTTTTTTCCATTTACAGGACATAGAGTGTTGATACTAAACAACCAACCGAAAACTGGAGAACAGTGCCTCCCCTTCCTTTTTTTTTTTTTTTTTTTCATCACAGTAGCAGTAATCTGTCAGTCGACGTTGCCCTTGTCATGTCCAGAAGCAGCAGCCACTCATTAGCCAGATTATTCAATTAGGGCCATTACAGTCAGGCTAATGTCACACATCAAGCGCTGAAAGTGCGACGAAAAACTGTTGCTTTCCCCCAGCAGAGTCATTTTGACAACTCCCAGGAACCACATAATAGGCTTAATGACTGTAACTACAGTGCGCTGTATGTGGAAAAACACACGTTGGGCTGAAAAAAAAAATCACCACCGTCGGTGGGAGAAAAGGCACAAAGGGGAATAGATAGTGCTGAGTACAGAGAGGATGTGAGGGAAGTCATCCTGCAAGGCTCATTAACATAGAGCCCCCGCTCATTTCCTAAAAATGTACTTAACACCACTTACATGCCTTCATTTATCTAAGCAAATGAGCAGAGAGATGCAAATCTACTTATGCAGGTCAATTACTACAGCTAAATAATTCACAGAATGTAAGGATCCTTTTGGAGGAAAGCGCAGCGCTCCAGTAAATGTTATCATAATTACTTCAATTAAAGCAGAAAATCATTATTACGCATTAATCCCCACAGAAATTAAAGCAGAGAACACAGCTTTACAGCCGCAACTCTATTCATTTGGTGAATATTTTTCATACTGTTCGCAGTCGCACTGTCAAGGGCTGCCAACCAAAGCCCAGTAGCCATTTTGAAGGCTACGATTTTTACAGTAAAAACGGCATTCATTCAATGTGATCGGATTCTCTATGCAATACCTTTGTAAAGTAGCATTTTGATGGGATTTTTTTTTTGTCCACAGAGTGGTGCTATGAAGGTTGATTAAGTCAGACAGACCACCATAGAAGGCCTTGGCACAGAGCGCATCACTGAAGCAACACGATTTAGACTTTAGGTTTACATTTAGATTTAGTAATTATGTAGTAATTATCACATGCTATGACGCGCAACAGCAAAAGTGAAAACATTAGTTAAGCAACAGTGGTGCTGCTTGTTATAACAATACCTAAAACCTAAAAAATTATGAGCAACAGGTTGCTAAATACATTTTTTGCCAATGACTATCCACTGGTTATGTCCACTCTCACTGCAGGCACCAAAGTTCACTGCAATAGTTAATAGCTCTCAAATTAATCTTGTGAGATTCAGCAGGGTTTTTTTTCCTCCACCATCCTCTGTGACTAAGTGCATCACCACAGTGGATCTGGAAACTCATCACAAGAAAAAAATTGCAGTAAATTCCGGACGAAAGAATGCACGTAATATAAGCCACAAAATTTATAAAGGAAAATAGATTTTGTTAAGTCACACAATACATAAGCCCTGGGTGTAGCAGTGCTGTTGATGCTGTAAAAAGGTCAGTGAGGCATATAGCCAGCTTAAAAATGAGGATCACTTGTTTTGAAAATATTTTGAACAGGCGCAGGGTTTAGGGTGCAAGAAAAAAATTGTGGCTTACAGTTTGGAATTATATATATATATATACACACATATATATAGCATATGAGCAGCTAAAATGGTGTTAAAAAGGTTCCTTGCATAGGTAAAATGACCAATCCAACCAGCAAAAGAAAAATGAAAAAAAAAACAAAAATGTGTGAGTTGTATTATCATTTATAAGAGGAAAACGGTACAATATAAATTGAGACATAACAAGATAAGAGTGCAGGAGGGATGATGGGAGGGACAGGAAAGCTGGCTAGAAAGGATGGAGGGATGAGGAGAGGGGAACCAGCATCTGGAGGCTGCGAGACTTCACAGCACCGTGATGGTCAACCTCTTCTCTAACAGGAGGAGAAAAAGGGACAGAAATCTGTTTCCTGTCATCTCCCATCTTGTCAGTCTTTGTTCAAACATCTTGCATGTCGTCCACCAGCTGTTTACTGCCAGAGCTGGCAGATGGCCGCTTCTCTTTGATATGCTCTCTCCCTTGGTCCGCTCTTTCTTAGCTCACTCACTTTGTAAAAGTTTTAGGGCGGATGGCTCGGTGGCAGTGGATGGTGGACTTGGGTTGTGTAATCCAGTTGGTCAAAAAGAGAGATTGCTGGCCGTTTCATCAGTCGTGATGCTTGTGAAACAGGTCAATTATTCACGGCTCAGATGGTCGGTTTGAGAGGGGTTGCTGGTTTGATCCCAGCTCCAGGCGTGTTTCTGTCATCGCCTCCCACAGCAAGACGCTTAACCACCCAAGGGTTCAGATGGCTTACTGCACTGCAGCCTACTGCCGTCAGCGTGTGCTTTCAACAAGCATTCCATGTGCTACATACAGTAAGTCAGATCCATTCACCATCTATGAGTATTATTTAAAAATGCCAATCTCTTCAGTGGGTGTTTTAAATGTTCAGGAAGATTGAGGGAATAAGCTGCATTAGAATTGTGGGGCCACTGGTGAGCATCATCAGATACAGACATTGACAGCAGAAGCTTAAGATAGTGACTACCAATGGGATTGTTGGGCATAAATCACCAGCAGATACTATGGCACATCCCTCTCCACATCTCCAACATTCCCAGGGCTAATGTATCTGTGAACTACTGTGCACAACACAGGCTCCTTTGACTCACAAGTGCCAGCATCTGCCCGTAACACTGAGGTAGTCCAACCATGAGAACCTTCCCTATGCCCAGCCATCCAGCTGTAACCGGAGCTGCTCAGGAGCAGGAACAGACGGCGGGCAGGACCTGGCATTCCAGCGGGAATTTAACTGGAGCTAATGAGCTAGGGGGCACATTCCTCCAAGGAGAAAACGAGGCTCACATCATCAGAGCAACTCTACACCAGAGCTACGCCCCGTACGGGTTGGGATGGGATCCTTTACCTGTCTTCAGTTGCCCCTTCTGACTCCTTTGGCCTATATTTGCATCTTTAGTACATCGTGATGGAGGTGGGTGAAGAAACAGAAGAAGATGTGGTTCACAGAAAATAGCTACAACTCAAACAGGAAGCAGAGTCAAAGTTGGGATTAGAGGACTAACATTTCGACTTGACTTTAACGTGAAGCATGGACGACATCATTAGTGGTCCTTAAGTCCACATCAGCAAAGATGAAATGCGACAAGCGCACACACATCTAGACTGCGTAGGTGAAAGTTATCTTTCCAGTTGGCTGAGCTTCCACTCAGTAGCTCCTTCCATCTGTCAGGCCCATCCCTCGCGGCTGCACCGAGGCTTCTTCCCCCTCCTCCTACCCTCGATTGTTCAGTGATCCAGACACCAGTCAGTGCTCCCTTGATCCACACTGAAGGGGCCAGAGAGACTGAGGTGGACATTGCCGTGCTACAGTCCACTCAACAGGTTTACATTTGTCAAATTAACACATCCTCTCCAGAGAGATATCAGATCCCACTTGGGAGTGGAGCACAGCTCAAACTGTCAGAGGACATGACAAATACAAGCCACAGAATCAGATCAGTGACAACTATAGAGGACACATTCACAGTCCTAGTCCATTCAAAAGTAACTTGGACCCAGATTACATCCATGTTGGGGATATGCTTTACCATTCACTACTGAGCTCTGATGTCCACCCTTATCAAAACCATGTCCAGCTCTAGTCATACATGCAGAATCAAAACACTCCTCATAACATGATCAGAGGGTTGTCAGCTGAGACGATATTAACTCTTCAAAATAAGGTGATCTTCTCAAAGGGAGACTCTGGTCTAGATTGTCCCACACAACCAACACATGAGAGCATCAAGACTCCACTTGATCTACCTTTGCATCTTCATTTGGTGTTCAACTGGGACATAGCATTCATATCATTCACATATTCCTTTCATTCAGAAACCACTGGAATCAACCTGCAACTGCAAATGTTCCGTTTCATAAGTCGAATTTGTTTGACAAATCACACTGCAAACTTGTTTGTCCAAAAGAGCAATGCATCACCACTGCCATTTTCCACTCCATTTCAATGGGTAAAAGTTCCAGTGAAATCTGTATTAGTGAACATGATAGGTGTCAGAAAATACGCTGTGTGTCTCTTTATTTTTTTGTTTTTTATGTTATGTGGCAGAAAATTATTTTGAAACACAGTGTATTTCTGCATGACCGTATTACACAGTGACCACAGTTCTGGTAATAAAACATCCACTACTGCTCGAGATGACAGACAAATATTGAAATTCCCGTGTACGTTTGTCCATACGGCTTGAGTAAGCCGGCACCCGAGATGATCTGCAAAGCCACTTAGCACTGCATAAACAAACAAATCTACCCGGATGAAAAAAATCTGACAAGGCAAGCTACTTCCTCTAAGCTTGTCTCCTAGGCGGCAGAGTTTTTGTCTGACAGATGTTTACAGGGGATGGGCGATGTTTCCTCGCGGCGTGCTCCCTGGGAAAACATCTGGAGTTTGTGGGGATTTGAAGTAATCCCTTTGGCAAGCTGCTGAGCCTCACCCCTCCCTACCATTTCAACGGGTTTGTGAAGTACGGAAGGGTTTCCAGAGGGGAAAAAAAAAAAAAAAAAGTTGATGGGTACCACTTTGTGACAGGCATTCCATGGGTCAAGAGTTCCGTAAGCCTCTTACTGCCGCAGCTTTTAAGCATAAATAAATTAAACTGGTTGGGTGGAAAAGGCTCAAATAAACTCTAGTTAGAGTCCCGGGAGCATGGATGAATGTGCAGAGGGATACAACTTCCACGCATGTCAACTCATTCATCTTCTGCGCTTCAGGTATAAGAATGGTCATGCAAGAGGTCAGACCGCTCCCAACATGACGTAAAATGAATGTTGCAGCTTCCTCTATTGTTGGCCAAATTACCACCTGGACATCAGCTCCACTGCGTACTAATTTAAGCTGTCATCATAATTGTGTTTTATTGTCAACTGACAGGGGGATTTGGCTTTTAAAATAATAACTGTCATTAAACTGCGCCCCCTGTAATTTAGCAAAATACTCCTAATGAAGCACTGTCAGTTTGAAGAAGAAATATGATCATCGTTTGACTTTGAAGCAGGCGAATAAAACTGAGGTCCAATCGATGTTTGAGTATTTTCCTGGGACATTTCTCTGCCATCACCTTTGGCAAGACTTTGACTGGAGGCTTCCAACTATCACATATTAATGCAGTAATGTCGTTCTAGCCATGGGGTATGTAGAGGATGTTAAATCAAATCAGCCTGGTATGAGTCAGGTCACCGTTCTCCTTCTGTGGCGCCACAGAACTGGCAAGCTAGGGGGTCTTGGCACTGACGCGGAGGACAAAGAGCTAGGAGGAGACACAAAGCAGGGCTGCAGCAGGAATGTAACCCACCTCCATACTCCCTCCCTCCATGCCTTCTCACTTCAGGACACGAGCCCACACACAGGGGGAGCAATTGACCCGGGGTTCTTGACCCAGACCCCACCAAGCGATACGCCCTCCTCACCCACTGTCTTCTGCAAGCAGGTTCGACAGGGGCCAAAAAAAAAAACAAAACAAAAAAAGACAAGCACTCTGTCAAAGATGGCAGTGTTTGTTTAAGGTCACTTCCTATCCACATGCAGCTGCGGGCGAGTCTGTCAATCACGTATAGTTACTCAGAAATCTGGCCGCTGCTTTGGGTCTGACAGCTGGGAGCAGGAAAGACGGAAGCAGGCACGAATCAAAGGCAATATAAACAGCCCTTCTTCGATCCTTCCTCTCAGAATTCGACCCAGAACAATGAAAACCTCTGACACACATGCCATGCCTGTTGAATACACTAAAAGAGTAGTTCACGTGAAGCAAAGATATGTAAAAGAGGGTCGACCATCGCACAATAGTAAAGTAGTCAAATACAATATACTGGTTTCACATGGACATTTTCCATTTGCAAGAGAAGACTGCTCAGTGTCATGTAGTGATCATAAGTATAACCAATTTTTATCTTTGGCAAGTAAAGCTGACAATTATCAATACGTCAGCGGTACATTTTTTTAAGGAATTTTTAAAGAAAACTACAAACTACAAAAAAATTGTTACCAACTCTGTCTCAACACTCTATTTTGGATAAGAAACAATACTGGTATATGTAGCTAGTTTTAAGCCACATCAGTACTGGTGTCATGAAATGAACACATTAATTACTGCTATTGTTATGCTTTTATGAAAAATGTTAAAGTAAGAACATTGCTTCAAATGAAGTTACACAAAAACGTCTCAGACAGGGCTATCCAGAAAAAAAGAGGCTCCAATTTGACAAGGCGAAACATGTGAAACATCCTCAAACTGCTGAAAAACACTGGAAATGTCAGACAAATAGAATAGTCTAATAATAAAAGAGGAATATGTCTCTTTACACTCTTTCACAACACAAGGTGGCGTTGTTGCAGTTGCAAAACTGCATGAGTCATATGATATAATGCAAATCTGTTCACGGACCTATATAATATATATACATGCTGCAGGTGCGGCAGTGCAGTCTACGCCATGGAAAGGTTAGTGAACTCTGTGAACTGTCTTAAAAATGCGCGTGAATACGAAACATTTCTGAACTGGTTTTTAAAACCGGGCTTCCACATCGGACTGATCGAAAACAACCACTGCGATGCTCAGAATTGGCAGCACGCCTCCAACACCTCAACGTTGAAGTCATCACATCAGTCCAATGAAATCACATTTTACTGATATGAAAGCGCTCAGTGCTCTTACGTCTATAACCCATCACTTCTTCATTGTACCAGGAGCCCCGCCCTGCGACTGAGATGGCCTGTGAAGGAGGAGTTGCGGGTACACAGACTGGGAATCCACACTGGGACTAAAGCAACGCTTTGGGTGCTTTATTGTAAAATAAAATATTTGTATAGAAAATAATATGTAAACATTTTAAAAGCTATCTGAGGTTATCATGGTACATTTATTCTTGACTATTGACTGCCGCTGTGCTTGGCATGAGAAGGACTGGGAGGGCACTCACAAGCCCCTCCTGCAGTGAAGGTCAGGGAATTATTCTCATGAGAACTTTATATAGTCCGTCAGACGCCAAGATGTATATAACTGATGGCTGATTTTTTTAAGAATTCAAAGGCTCCAACAAAAGGGCAATAGAGCACCGAGAACAAACGCTTTATGCTCTACAATAGTTGCTGTGTATCTAACATTTACAGCATTTACATGATGTTTTGGAAGAGTAGCATTTCTTCTTTGGGTGTCAATGTATGACTCAAGTGTCCAAATAAAGTCAAATGAATGGTGAAAGAATTACGGTTGATGAGGAAGCAGATAAAAAGAAACAATTGAGTGAAACATTATATTAAAGAGTTTACAGCTCCACTTGCCTGAGTACATTTGAGCCATGCACCAACGACAGACGGAGTACAAGGTATTTTAACCCCATTGAAGAACGGCGAACATGAGACACACTAGAGCCATCACTTTGTTTTACTTAATGAGCTTTATCGATCCAGCAGAGCAGACATGTGACACTAAACGGCAAATTTGATCAGAGAGAAAGAGGTCATGGCCAAAAGTCACGACACTGAGCAATGCTCAACCAGCAGCTGGCGGCCCGGATGCTTGGTCGCCGGGTTGACCGACTGCCTGGCGGGTTAAATGACCGCTCTTGTAACGATAGCCGTCTTTATTAGCGGTGAACATGAGGGTAAAGCATGAGCAGCCAAGACCTCGGCTGCTTGAAGAGTAATTTCATCCCAGACAGACCGAATGCATTAACCAGGGATCCAAAGTTCAGACCATGACATCACTAACTGCATTAGGGCTTCCTTAGTGGAATAAACAGAATAATAACGTTGTTAGCTTTCTCAAACCAGAAACACAGAAGCTGCTGAGTGTTTTTCAATATGACTGAGGGAAATGGAATAAAAAGAAAACCAAAAAAATGGACAGTTAAAAATGAAATTTTGTTTGCCTATGTTGAAAGTACACAAAGCTCCTTGTGTTAGTCGACTCATACTTTATGCTGGCTGACTTCACGTTAGATAAACGTTGTTTAGGCTGTCTGTCTTAGCTTGATGATTCATCCTATCATGCATGAAATTCATTTTTATCATTTCAGCCTTGCTAACTGCCCCCTTCCTGCAGAGAGAACATCGGGTTTACATTATGCAAATATTCTGCATCTATACTTCACAATAACAATTGCACTACTGAACTAGAAAGGTTGACTCCTAGAGACAGTCTCTCCACAAAAAGGCCTGCAAACAACTATAAACATAAAACAGGCACTTGGAATCCAGAACATTGACTTATCAACTTACCTTTTCATTATATTTGAACTTGACATAGAACCAGCTGGACTTGATCATCCTTCCCTCCTGAGCGCCGGACTGATTCAGGGTGCCGACTGAGAGTCTTTATGTTTCACCTGAAGTTTGGCAATGCTGAAGTGTTTTATCCCGGTCGCCTTTGAGCTCGCTCTCCGTCAGGCTGACTTGGAAGACTGCTACCGTTTATCCCTCTCTTTAGTGCGGTGTAAGAGTGTGTGTGTGTTCGAGTGTGTGGGGCACGGGGAGTTTGGAAGGCTGACAGCAGCGCTCCTCAGATGGGATTCGGCTGTGGCAGCAGATGCCAGCAGAAGAGAATGTTTCCCCTCTGAATGAATAAACTCAGGGATCTGAAGCAGCAACCTCCCCCCCCCCCCCCCCCCCCCCCCCCCCCCCATCCGTTAAACTTTCTTCCCCATCCATCCTATTTACTTTTATTTGCCAGAACCTTTTACTTTTTCATTCAATTTCTCCCCCAGTGCTCTCACTTATGCACAATAAGCTTTTCAGTTTGACCCTGGTTAACCTTTTCCTCCACGTACTTCAATTCCCAGCGTTTTTTTTTTTTTTTTTTTCCAGCCCAGCGTAAAGCAACACTGTCTGCTTTACTTCTTCAACCGCCGCTGATGTTGGTATGACCCCGATGGCATAGCATTCCCTGGAGCCAAATAAACTCTGATGGCAGAACAAATGCGCCTCCAAAACATACTGTCAAGTGCAGTTACCATGAGACTGCATTGGATGAACCACAACACTGCAGGGCGAGCTCATATGTTACTTTCAAAAGTAAATATTACACGTAAGACCTCTCTTTTTATTATAATCAACCAAAAATAGGCGCAAGTGCTCAGACTAAAATCAGGGGGGCATCAAATTGAATATGTTCTTCTGCATTAAATCCTTAATATAGCGCTAAAGAAGTCTGCTAGGGCACTGATTATGTTTTGACAAATGCTCGCTCAGTAAAATAATGTTTAAACCACAAGCAAAGGACATGCATCTTGCCCCAAGCGTCTCATTAGTGTATGTAAATTGACATCCTGCATTTGAATATGACAATGAAATCCTTCTGCCTTGTGTGCATCCTCCGCTAATGATTAACAAGAACACAAACGTAGAAATGGTTACCATTTGTCAGCATCCGTACAGCGAGATAATTTCACCCCGGTTTGACTTCATTGCTACGTATTTCCATGGTTATTATAGCAAATCGGTCTTTTGTTTTTGGCAGTGTACAGAAGAAGTGGAGCCAGGGATTTGAAATTTTGGGATAAATTCTGGCCTGTGAAACATCAACAATCCAGCTTGATGCCTTCTCAACGCTCCAGGTCAGTTGTCTGTAAACCATTTGAATATTTTGGATAAAATACAAAGTAATATCCTTTGAAACATCCCATGAAATCCCCATTAAAACTTCCCATACTCTCAAACAAAGGGAGTGCAAATGGAAGAACACCAGTATTGGTTAAGAAAGCCAGAAGAGCTTCAGCACAAGGGACACTATAATGTGATCCACACGCTTTGTCCAAATAGACTGTCATCTACTGTAGGACTTCAAGAGCCCCAGTGATGGTGCAGACCACCCAAACGCTGTTTATTTATATTTCGCTACAGCACCCACATCCCAAACACCACAACACTGTGAGCAGTCGTGTCACCTATAATTACAGCTTCAGGTGTTGGCTATTGTTATTGTGGTGAGTTGAAAACAAAAACAATACAGTGATTCAAAAACAGAGCAAATACTGTTCCATGAACTGCTTCGACCAACAGAGACACTTGTTTTATTAGCAGTTCCCCACCAACGTGGCAATATTTACAGCCTGCTTCATTTCAGGTCGGTCAACGGACATGTGTTTAGTTTCACACAAATAAAGGCGTTATTATACTCAATAAAACTAATTTAAAGGTCTGTGAAAGGTTTGGTCAAACAAGGAACCCACAGTGGTGCAGGATGGCATTTTCATCCACAGCTCTGCTATTGTAAATATTATGACTTGCGTATAAAGTGGACAGGAATAAATAAAATCATGGTGTTTAGCTAAAGGATCTTTTTCAAAAACAAGTTGGCTCAGAAGTGCAGTGTGTACCCAAATACCGGCTGCTTCATTCAAATCAAAAACAACCTCGCACCATGGCGATAACTCTTCAGAAAAGGCAAAAAAATAAGAAAAATCTGAACCCAAAGCCAAGACGTCTAATCTACAACAGAGAACACTTTGTTCCAACTATCTTTGTTTTCCCTACCTGGGAGTATTTAACCGATCTCCCCTCGCACTACTCGGAGCATTCTTTCACCTGGATCGACTTTTAAAAAGGTCAGCAGTGATGTCCTTTGGAGTGGGCTTATCTTTCCAGCTTAGTGAAATAGGGAACAAAAAAAAACATCAGCAGGCTTTCTACATTGGGAGTTGCTTTGTGTGGGAAGTTGCATTCTCAAATCCTATACTTCCTTTTTTTTGTCTCCTTGCTCTCCACCCTCCTGATGTCACCTTTGGGAACCTCATGAAGCTGTAATGCTAAGTGACAGCCAGCCGGCCTGCTCACTTCCCACACACAAGCCCACACTTGGCCGCGTACCCCACGGCCAACACAGGATAACACAACTGCAAGCGCTCGGAGCGATGAAAGCCAAAACAAACAGATAAGTAGCTGGAGAGTTTTCTGCGAGGTGTCTTGTGGTAGACACAACACAGAGGTTCTAACAAGTCTGAAAAGATAGGGTCAAGGTGAAGGATTATATAACATATGTTTTGCAGCCAGAGGAGTTTAAATAACTGTTGCTGGAACATCCAATGTAGTTTAAAATATGAATCATCAACACCACCGTTTTTTTTGTTTTTTTAAATAGGATAAAATGAAGTGTATTTGTCATGAACTTTTGTGGTGAGACGCAAACATTCACACGAATTAAGCTACTTTTCATTTGAGCCTGAAGAGGAGTGCATCCCTCCGGAGAGAGCGCGGAAACACCCTTAAAAGCCGACAAGGGCCCTGGAGGTGCCTTGCAGTGCGCTTTCCAACTGGAGGCAATAGTCCTCATGGGGGACGAGAGAGCTCCAGTGGGAGTGTGCATGTGTGAGAGATGGCGCACGACTGAATCCGTGTACTTAACATCAGTGGTTTAAAAGCTCATTCAAGTGTCCTTGTGTACGACATGTGGGCACAGAGGGTATGTTTCAGCGGTCGTGTCGACGTGAAAGGCAGACTCCTCGTCCTCCAGCGAGAGCAGCACAGATGTTCAATTGCCCCAAGCCATGATGCTCCAGCTCTATTTTCCGCTAGGCCTGCTGGCATGAAATCAGAGTTCAAAAACTGACATACACCAAAATCTTCTCCAAAAAAACAACAAGGGGTCCATATATCTTTGTAATAACAAAATGACAATAGTCCCTCCAGCAGATGAGCAAATTTCAAATAATATATTTCAAACTATATATATATATATATATATATATATATATATATATATATATATATATATATATATATATATATATACACATATACAGTAACTGGCTATATACAACTACAGAATTCCATTTTATAGTTCCGTTTATCGTCTATAGTACATTTAAATAATCGGAATTAGGACATTTATGAATCGTTTTGGAATCGCTGTATGTTGTAGTGACTGGACAAAATTGCGGCACCTCACAGAGCTCGCCGGGATTGGTCGAAATGCTGTTAATAGTTATGATTGCAACATTGCGATTTCCTGGTCGGACTGTTTAATATGCGCGAGGGGAAGTGTACTTCCTTATTTCTAACCCTACACAGGTTAAGAAGAAGATAGTGAAAGCTGATAGTATCAGTGATGAATCTGCATGGCACGACACAGTGCACGAGTCCTCGCTTCCTCTCTGCAGGCTGTATTAGGCTGCAACACAAAGGCCACTTCCTGCTCTCTACATAAACAGATACTAGAGTCCGAGCTGAGTTTCTCTGATGGTCTGATAAGATTGAGACAAGAGCCAGGAAATCATGTTACAAAACAACACCAACATGGTGTTACGGCACCACAGGCTTCTAATATGTAAAGAGGCAACGTTTATTAAGGCCCACAGGGGGAGTAATCATTTAAAATTCTGCAAATAAAATTGATTTTAATCTTGTGCCTCATCCATAAAATTCAAGACATAGTTACAACTTAAAGAGCCAAACCGTGTCGCCTTCACTTCTCAACATGTTAGTCATCCTTTTGAAAACAAGATTTCAGTTCCCACACACATTTGACGGTGTGTGGTCGCACCGTCAAATGTGTGTGTGGGAACAATACACATTTAAAACGCTTGTGATTCACTCGACGTGAATTATTGTTCCACCATTCACACTCTCGCACCCACAGCCTTCAGAAGTTAAAACAGGTGGAATGTTTCGTTTAAAAACACATGCACAGATGCTCGTGTCCACACAAATGGATGGGATATTTGGACTGGAGAAGAGTTAAGGGAGAAAGAGGCTCCAGAGATGTAAGTAGGAGAAGATGGAGGGGAAGTTGTTCCATAGAAAAATGAGTTTCAGATGCGGGGAGACAATCACTGCTGCCCCACTGAAACCCCTTTGCACGCACTGGCTCTTAAAGCTATGAGGTAAGCAGCCCACAGACAGGGTTGCTGATGAATCAGTTGGCGGATGGAATCGATGTAAGCAGGAAGACGAGATAAACACAGACTAATTGCTCACAGACAGGACAGGCATGAGACCTGAGAAGAAAGGAAGGACTGGGGTGTTCAGAACCAGGCCATCTCACAAGGGATCTTCCGCCTAATGCAACTGCAGTCTCCTCTTGGACTGACCGAGTTGTAGTGTAAACAGGTAGGTAGGTATCCATCTTTGTCTCTGTCCGGATGATTATGACCGCTGGGCTTCAACACTCATCACTCATTCAACCGACTATTAAAGCCATCCACACAGGGGCTCTTATGTTGGAGCGGCCCCATTTAAAAACTCTCAAACATGCCAGAAAAAAATAGACTACAGCGCATTACCTATGCTCCTCAGTCACAGCCATCACTGTCGGTTGTAGATCGCTGGAGGATGAACCAGCGGGGAGGAGAGTACAGGCTATTGATCGCAGCCTGTGAACTGCATGTGTTGCATTGATAGGAGAAAGAAAGGAGGGGGGATAAGGAGTAAAAAAAAAAAAAGCATACACGGCTTGCATGACCTCTCACTTAGATCATCCCTTGGAAAACAACAAAATGTGCAGACAAACAGTGCTGCGCACGGCTCGTGCACCCTGACACAAATCTCACCCTCAGCACCGCCCGGATTGTTTCTCGCCTCCCCTTGTTTCTTCTGACAGTCTTGCGTGTAAGTGTATCGTATAGCTGCAGGCAAGTTGAAGAAGCAGCAGATGTAGCATAAAAGCATCAAAGCCGCCATTTCTACCTCAGCTCTTAGCGGGTCAGCTCAAACAGATCGACGTGATCCAAAGACTCTTGAAGGAAGGTTAACTGCACCTCCAGGGAAGGTGGATCTAAGAGTACTTTATAGCGTTTAATGCGAAGCTTATTAAAACAGCAATATTGATCTGTGCGCATCTAACCTTCCCAGCAAAGGTGAATTTGCATTTACCAAATAATGATGGCCTCTCCTGCACCCTTTGTGATGAGAGGGAAGCGTATTGTTCGTCGTATCTCATTACATCGCTGCAGCACCACAGTCTTGGGGAGAATAGGAACTCAACATAATTAAAAGAGGCATTGAGTTCACTTCCGACGGTGAGGAGTGTTGGGCACCATGAGACACCGACCTCATCATCATCTTGTTTAGATGCAAATCTAGCAAAGACTGAAAGATTTCCAAGGCAGAGTGACTGCAGTAAATAACAGAGGGGTTTCAATGGGCTTAAAAAAATTCTCTGCATCTGAGCGTAAAGTCTATTTCAGAAACACTAGCCTCTGCCTTATGTCCATTTTGATGCATGAATGTTTCAAAAGACTTTTTTTTTTACCATAAACCAAACATTAATATCCACAAAAAGATGAACCACCAGCGTCCAGGCTGGCGCTTGTTGATGTCACGCTCAGAGTCTTCAATACAGTAGAGTCGCAAAGGATTTACTAGATGCCAGTACACTGCACTGCATTTTCCTTGACTGAGTTGAACAGATTGATATGAGAGGTCGAACAACATGCAGTGAGCTGAGTAATTCTGTTTAGCATGAAGACAAAAGAATGAGAAAGCAATAATTTGTTCAGCATGTAGATGGCTGTTTCAAGATATAAGGGTGAAATTACTGCATGTGAATTACACTATTATTGAGGATAGAAGTCTTAACAGTGGGTCATTCTGGCCACATTTCTGTTCTTGTACTGTGTAATATCAAGGCAAGGTCGTGACTCACAGTGTCTACTAGTGATGGGTCGATGAGGTTTCATGAAACCGCGTTACAGGGTTGATGAAACAGTGTCCTAATTTTCAGAGGCCAACAGATGGCGCTCTTAGTTCGAAATGATGCAAAGTTTCATTAAGTTAGCAAGTCCAAACATTGTACATCAGACAGCGCCATCTGGTGGCCTCTGAAAATCAGGACACTGTTTCATAAAACCTCATCAACCCCTCAATACTGCGTCTACCCATCACTAGTGTAGTGTAGGACCACGATGATCCTCAGCTGCTCACCCTTTGGCAACTGTATCTCCATTAGTACAACTCCATCAAGGGAATGCAAGACCTACTCCAAGTACCCATCAGATCCCTGGCCTGATTTTAAACAGACATGAAACCCACTTTAAACTGTGATCCAAATTCCCCACATGCCAACAGGCCCTGCATAGCTAAACCCAATATTAAGTTGCTTGATATGCCATTGTGAATACCTCAGCAAGCTATTCCCATCATTAGTCTTGCTATTTTTACAGACAGACAATTAAAATGTATAACTTTGACGAGCTTGTCGAGCCACGGCTCATTCATGTCACCTACCTGTTGGAGCAGCAGGAACAAAAAAAAAGACTTCAACACCCAACGACAATCAAAAGCATTCCTTTCCCTGGCTGCATTTTTGCTCATTATATCCTGTTAACTGTGAAGTTTGACATTCAGATACAGGAGATATATGCTGTGCGCAGAAGAGACAGCCGCAGCAACACACACAGACAGAGTGACAGCCAGCGCTTCAGTCGTCTGCACTAACAAGGCGAGTCAATCCCTGCAGAGTGGCAGACTTTTGCAAAGGAAATGACTATGGAGCCAGGGCTCCTGCATCATGTCTGTGTGCCACTGGATAATAAGCTCTACTTATTGCAGCTTCATCATCATGAACCCGCTCGGCTCAGCCAGCGAAACATCACAGCCAATTGGCTTGGAGAGAGGCTCTAACAAGACCCATGGAGAGAACGAATCTTGAAGCGAGGGTCTGTCGGAATGAGCCATTTTACATACATTAAACACACACAGTGACGCACAGGATGTGACCCAATGATGAACTGTGATTAGAAGCAAACAAACATAGCCATTGTTGTCAATGAATCCTTTCTTTCCTAGCGGGTTTGAACATTTCAATTTGCTTTAATGCTTCAGTCTATAAAGGTCTGGGTGCGACAGACCAAGGCGAACTCTAGTGGTTGGATTTTATTGTGAAACAAAAACCTGAATCAGGCTCAGTACGTTCTGCTCGGCCAGCAGCAGAGGGCGCCAGCACATCATGGAAGTCCACTGACAGACACTACAACTCACCAGTTCTCCAAAAAGAATTCATCTCTTTACTACAAGAAAATGATTCAGGATGGATGCTGAGCAAACATTTGAATAAACAGATATCACAAGAAGCCATGGATCACTAGAAGCCTACAGAATGCAGGGAAGGAGAGATTTATATACTTATAAACTGATAGATATTTTTTTAAAAGGCATACAAGGAGCAGAACAGTTCAAAAGTAGAGGAAAATAAGAAAAAATAATTCCCCCAAATACCAGAACAATTTAAGAAAGACTAGATACATTCTTGGAAAAATATAATGTGAATGATAAACACCTTTGGTTTCAAGTGTGGGAGATTAGTTGCCATGTCATTGACAAGTCTAATAAATATAGATTAAAGCAGCAGTTGACCAAAAAGGACGTTTATGTATCCAAAAATATGAATTCGACACCAGTGACCATGACATACTGTTCTCAAAACTGGTAGGATAAAAAGCTTCTTGACAAAGAGGCTACGTTATGAAGAGATAGATAATAATAAGCAGATAATTCAAGAGGGAGATAGTGTGTTGTTCATTGTGGGAGGAGTCACAACAAAATAAACCACGTGTTTTTTTGTTCTGACACTTAGGAGACCGACACCAGTCTGTTGGAGTCATTGGGGAAGGCAAAGGCGTGGACGCCCGCCTGGCGGCCCTTCAGGTCAAACGTGAATTTTTATCAACATTGGACAGGATCTAAAAACATCATGGAGACCACTGAAAAGGAAATGAAGGCCATTTTAAAATGGCTCAATATTTATAGACTCTCTCAAGAAGCTCACCAGGAAACAGCACATTGTGAACAGCAACAGAAGACTTACTGGATTAATAAATAAAGCAGATTACACAGCACATACCAATGAACTGTTTGCTTAAGTTGCCACAGTTAGTAGAGAGACAAACACTGCTGGTCATGTTTATAGCCAGAAACAGGCTACAACTGGATCATCTACAAAGACTCTAAACTAACTCCTGATGAGGAGGAGCAGAGAAGAAGAGGGAACTTCCACCAACCTTATGCTAGAACCACACTGAGAGAAATACACTCTGCAATAGTGGGAGTGAAAATTTGGGGAAGGAAATGGAGTCTATTCACTTAATGTCAAGACTTTAATTCATATATGGTTATAATTTGGTTATTTGCACGACGCCTTGAAATTTAAGACGGGCTCAAGAGAACCAAACATATTACAGTCTTGACTCATATTGCAGTCCCACCACTCACCATGAAGAGCAATCAACTCAGTGCATTAGTGTGGGTCAAGTCTCCCTGTGTGTTGAGTTAGTCATGAGTTCTTCCAGTCACAACTCATTCTATTGAGCCGTCGGACATTTACCCTTGAATGAACATGGAGAAACATGAAACTATTTGTGCTGTGATTTCCACTCATCGATTCGGAGTCCGAATGAATGCCTGTTCTTGTGGCTAATAAGCCTCGCAGTCTGGATGCATCACAGATGGCTAGTCTTCTGTCTGCCCTGGGGAAGCAGGAAAAGCAGGCTAAGACGGCCACCTCCTCGGCACACTGTGATCAAGAGCTGGCACCACTCAGATGACAAGGAAAGGAAGGAGGATAGACTCTGGCCTTCCCTGTGGACTCCTCAGCGAAAACCATCTCCATCTGCTCATGTGGGCCAAATCTGACAGTCAACACATCTCCATGAGCATACAGTTCGCGAATCAGAAGGATTCACCGTCGTTCCCGAGACAAACAGAATATGTTGACATTTGCATTTAGTGCTTGTTGAGCAATTCCTCTCGCTTAGCACTCCAACACCGAAGTGTTTGCTTAATTTGTAGCCGTCTGGCAAATATTTAGCTCCACTCTGCACAATTTAGCTAGTTGGTGAGGTAATACAATAACAAGACTTTTCAGCTAAGGAACCCCGCACATCTGCCAAGTGAACAGCAGTCTCCAAACAGGCCTTGTAAACAGGAAGACATTGTCTAATAGAAGCAAAGAGCCAGTGGAAACAGCACTTGAGGCCAAGAAACAACACTGCCTCTCCCCTCCTGCTGCCTTTGAGCTCTTTGGATTCAAATAGAGGAGCAACACTGAGGTCAGTGTGGTAAACGTGTAATGAGCCATGAAAAAAAACTGGATAATCACATTTCACCGCAGGGTTTTTTCTCCTCCCTGCATTTTCAGTGCACGTAATGAAAGAGGAAAGTTCAGATGTTATCTCATAAATGTCAAGCTCTCATATCGGGATTTGTAACAACTGAACACTTGCATAAATACATGAACGCAACATGAAACATATTCCCCGGCACGGCTGCTGCCCTGATAATGTCAGGCATATTCAGGAAACAGTCGGCAGGTCAAGGTTCTTTTGATCATGCCTGTGTATTAGTAAGGGAAGTAATATATTCATCACCTACAGACGGTGCAAACAACACAAACCGGCTCTTTTGCAGAAGGTTAGTCGCTGTATTTGGTCTCTAATGGATGGAAGAATTCTGCTCACAGCTCGATATATTGACATAAACACATGGGGGGTGTCACAGGTTTCACCACAACCAGTTATACTGGCAACTTTAACCAGACCAGCTTTCTGGAACAGTCTTCTCAAGGGTTACCTACATACACTCCTACCACAAACTATTCTGAACCATCATCAATGGCTTGGAGATTAAATAAATACCTCATTGTAAATACAAGATTAGTGATGGATTCTTGTCAATAAAATTAGTCACAGACAAATACACTTGTCGACAAGTCAGTTACGCATCGCTAATGTTTTGGTGGGAGTTTGTGACATGCGCTGAATCAACCCATCCTCACTCCAATGGCGTAATATATGGAGAGAAAGTGGACTTTTGCTCATTGCTTTCTGTCCTCCGCAGTGTTCCTAACACGGGAAGCGCAAGACGCAAGGGAGACATTCTGAAGCTCTCTTCTAGTCATGGATAGATGAGGTTTCATGACACAGTATTGATGGGTTTATGAGGTTTCATGAAACAGTCTCCCGATTTTCAAAGGCCACCAGATGACGCTGTCTGCTGTGATGAAACATCACATATTTTAAACCCAAGAGCACCATCTAGTGGCCTAGCGCACTGTTTCATCAACCCTCCCTTACAGTTTCATGATACCTCATCTACCCATCACTACTCTCTTCACTGACTTGAACCGGATGTCAGTCGCTATTGATAACCCCTTGCGTGGCTCACCTCCTTGCTGATGGTGTCTAATTGGAATTGGCACGAAACGTGCAGAACAAAAGGAGCACCATCGCATGGCTAACTCGAACATCTTAAACCAAACATCTTATTTTACGACGCGCTGCCCATGAGGTCACAATATGCTGCGGAAGGCGCAACGTGCTTCAAGTGAAATATTAGTGCGTCAAAATGCAATGCTGAAGGCTGCAGCTGCGTCAGGAGAAGACGCATAAGTCCACTTTCAGACGCCAAGACATAACACCATGGGAGTGAGGATGGGTCGACTGAACATGCAGGAGTGATCAGCCACTTACAGGAAGATAAAAATGTTTGCAGCCACATCAAAAACACTGATCAGGGTGTTCAGAGTTAAGTAAGTGGCGCTGTCAGTTAAAAACATGACAGGGTTTCATCGAAGTGGTTGTTCAATTCCAAAGATTTAAGACCACCATCTAGTGGCCTCTTAAACAGACAACACTGTTTCATAAAGCCTCATTCTACTAGCTGCAACACTAAATGCAACACACAACAAATTATTTTGACAATGTTTAAGCAAAATCTTTCAGATCTCAAACAATTCACGCAAGTTTCATGAGTCAAGCCAAAACATTGCTGCAGTGCAACACAGTACCTTTGGTTTGAGAATGGAAGAGCAGAAATTTTAAACCTTATTTGTCATTACAGTTGACAACCACTTGAGGTAGTGCTTTCTGTCTCATGCTTTCATAACAAACTCAAACAAAGGACAATAATGTAATGTAGCAGAGCAGAGCATTGCTCTACATTTAGCTCATCACCAAGAGTAGCACAACAAACATCACAGACTATTACTATTTATGGATGTTCAATAGATATTGAAAAGACGATTTACCAGATTAAACATTAAAGTTAAAAGCACGCTTAACACCCCGTTCAAATTCCAAGAACAAGGTGAAATTAGAACAAAAACAGAGAGAAAAAGTGAAAGCTGAAAGCTCAATTGAAATGCCTGCTGTTAAACTGAAACAGATGACTGTTTAAGCAGATCCAAACCCAGACAGACGGAAGAAAGTAAATGTTTATAATACTGCAGCTATCGAATGAAAAATCTTACTATCACAGGAAGGTGTGAAGTATCCTAGTGACTTGAGTTGCTGCTCCTAGTATAGTCTCAAGTCAAAAACTGCAACATTGAAGCTGCTGAAGTAGCGACACTGAAACTATTTCCAAGTAAAATACTAATGTGTAACAGTCAATGAAGACAAAGCAGCAATGAAAATCACAGGTTCCAGATGGGAAATTGGAAAAGAAAAACATTAATATTAAGGTCAGGCATGAGCAGCCTTCCTTCCCAGGGAACAGTCACTCAGCACAGTTTGAGAAAAGGTCAAGGTGCAGGCTGAGATGAGGCTGAGAGTGGTGATGTTAGACACATGCTGTGTAAATACCAGCTATGCCATTTCATAAACCAGAGATAATTCAAGTCTAACTCTCGAGAAAATACACCCAGCGCTTGCTCCATGACCACCACTTTGCAGGGGTCACGTTTATTGACAAGGGCAAACAGAAAAGCAGCTATTTTATCATAACAATCCCAATGAAGCATAGTTAAAGCATCGCTATGAGACAGAAAATGATCAATACTTTCATTGAAGAGCTGTGTTTTACATTGAAAATGCCACATTTTGACAACATTATTGCAAATGTTTATCATTTTCAAGCACAAAACCTCTTGTCCCAATCAATAGTAAAACGCTAAAATGTCGTGAACAGTACAAAAAAAAGCATTTAAATGACATAATGCATGACTAATGTAATATCAGAATATGTATACCATTACGATGAGGTCATTTATATGTGATGGTCAGTGAATAGAGATTATTGTGTTCAAGCTTAGTTGTCTCAACTCATGCGTTCTGACATAAAGTGATCCTGGTGTTTCTACTTGTGTTTTGCCAATTTGAAACCAGGCTCAAACAATTCAGAGACTTCTTAGCTTTGTTTATCTCATAAAGCTAGGAAAAACAAGGACAACGGACAGAGAAAATGGTCCACATCTTTCCCATCACGACCAAAACATATATGTAGTTCGGCAGGGGATGGGGGAATCACTGTAGCATGGTGGCTCTTGTCACTAGTAGGTTATGTCTGCGAACATTGGAAAACTGGAAGTCTGGTTTACACTTCAGTTTTGAGAATGAAAAGGAACTGTTAAGTGATTGTCCCCAGCCCCTCTTGAAGTTCTGTGGATTAGATTAACTGCACTACAATGGCACTCCGAGGTTGTGACAAAAACGTCGTATCACACCTTCGGCCCAGTGCCTGCAGTTGACTGACACTCTAGATGTGCTTGTTTCTTTTCTTCTTTTTTCCGTTTTGGCTGACACTTTGATTTCGAGAACAGCCACTTAATTTTTCTCAAACTGACTGTGAGGGTTGTCATGAGAGCGGCGTCAGGGTGGACAGTGACTACTTAGAGCCAGTCTCTTTTCCATTCTACTGCAATGAAATGGCTCCATTTAACAGCCCTGCGAGTGGGAAGAGACACCCCCCTTTTTTCTCCACTGCCAGCTATCTTAAAGTGAAGTGACACTTTAAAAGAAAATGCTTCTCAGTGCAGGCAATGCAAGGGGAAAAAAAAATAAAAAAAACTTTGGCTGTTTTCAAAGGCATGTTGGCCAAGACTTGTCAAACAGAATCAGGAGCTGGTGCTAAAGACACTGACAGTCAACGGTAAACACATAGGAGGTTAGTAAAAACTGCAGACGGGACTGTGAATGCATGTACTTAAGATTTAGCCAGGGTGTTAATTTGCTGTCAGACCTTTTGTAGTGGTGAGAAACAAACCAATACTGGAGTCTACAATGACAGAAATTAGAGATATGAAAGTATTTAGATCAGCCATGAAAGCGCTTCTGTGTGCACCTCACATGACGCAGTCGGTACCTCAGGAGTCATTTCAGTTCATCACCTAATAGTAAGTCACTGGAGAATCATTTTTTCCAGCTACTTTGTGAGTACTTTTCCTTGAATAATTGACCGTGTCAGAGCATGGAAAATCATTTATCCGTCCATCCCGGGGTCTTCCACATGTCGGACTAGCTCAGTACCCCAAATCAGTGCAATGCTTGCCACAATATAGAGGAGCAGAATATTAATTTTGAGGCCTTTCTTGAACATTGAGCTCCTCGCCTCTAGCTTCATTTGGGCTCTACTAAACACGAGTTTGAGCCCAGATCACTTGAATGTGTAAAACTAGAAGAGGGGAACAAATGTAAAATATTTGAGAATAGTAAGAAAGAATGACAATTGGACAATATGGATTTCTGGTCACACTTTAAATTGGTGAACACATTTACTATTAATAAGCTTATTACTTGCTTATTTACTGTTAAACAGGAATTACGGTGTTGTTTAGAGTGAACTTTTGCTGACAATTCCTGGGCAAAATATTGTCTGGCTTAAAAAGGTGCTGATCAGTAGATAAGGTGACTGGATTGTCACTTACTTCTTGTCAAGAAATCTCTTCAACACTGATATTAGGCAATTCGATTTTCAAGTGTTTGTGGATACTTTTGGGGAATTACTTTAAAAAAACTGCCAGGATTTGTAAACAGGATTAAAAGAAATAGATTGGTATTCAATGCGCAGAATAAAGTTCAACAGGTTCCAAAAAGATGTTGGGAACTGCAAGTCATTTTGGACCAGTACTAAAGTGAAACCATTTTGGGAACACACACGACCAGATGTTGGATGAATATTTGTTTAAAATCTTGATACACGTTGCTAAAAAGACCATTACAAAGTGGTTGAAAAGTTGACGGACCAGATGTAATGGGCACCAATGTTAGATGCAATAAACCAAATGGAGGACTGCCCTCTCTCTTAAGGATGAAAGGGAATAATCATTATTAAAAAAAAACAAAAAAAACAACCTTATACAGTAGATAGTTATGATACCCAAAATGTGTTTTTCGTGTGCGCATGTATTTTATTATTTTTCTCCCCTTTTCTCTTTCCTTCTTCTTCCTTTTTCATATCTCCATAAATGTATCTTTTCAAAATGTAATACATTTCTTTTTGTAAAATTTGATAATTAACCAACATAAGACGCAGTAACATGCGTAGTAACTGAGGTAGCTTTTGACGCACGAAACCAGCTGTTCTGATGAGACTTGATCCACCACCATAAACCACCACCGTGACAGCAACAATTCCAGTGCTCACAACTGAAGCCGCCCTCCATGAATGGATTCAGCATCTTATCTGACAATCAGGACATCGTGCTTCTTCAAATCTCTTATTGGCTCAGCAGATAAGCTTATTAAGGGTGACCCTGGAAGCTAGAAGAGCAGAACATTTTATTACATTTTTACCGCCGATGGAGAAGCATGAAAGGCTGCCTTCAAGCCGGTGACAAAATCAAATCTGTCTTCAGAATAATGACACGTACAAACGCATGTAGACAGATAGACAGGGAGAGCGGCTGCTGGAGTACATTGTTAGCATCGTGGGTTTGATCTCATTAGACGCCGAGGCCAGCAGGTTAGAAGAGTTCAGTGAGGGTTAGGGAGCGATGCTGAATGATAATACAGCCTCTGGCGAGCCTCAAGCAGGACTTTTTGCTGAAGGCAAACAATAGATGGTTTAACCCAGCGACATGCAGTAAGTCACAGGCTAAATGCTCGAGAGCTGACTAGCAGGCTGAGCTGTAGCTTAGCAGGAAGAACAGTTCCAGTTCTTAGAGGGCAGTTTGGCGTCTTTCCATTGTACCCTGCCGATGTTTGTCGTGGTGGGAAAAGCTTCAGTAACCCGGGGTACTGATGAGGTCGGGACCTTTCTGGCTTCGGTGGCACATGAAGGAATTCAGTGAGGTTTAGAAGGGACAGCAAGGAACAAGAGGATTTTCAAATACATTTGGTTAAATTACTGTACGGTTACGTTGAGGAACTTGCAGGGTATAAACATAGACATGAAAAACCATGAAATCACGGTGGAGCATAAATGGTGTTCAGGCAAGTAACAAGTCAAGCATGTCAAGATGAAAGCAGATTGAATTGATTAAATTGCCTTGACACAAGATTGAAGCTCGATTAATAAAAGAACATCCATGGGCTGCTTGGGTGGTCGGCGCGACTGCAGAGAGCGCTTTTATCCCCGTCAGACTGAGGCCTTATATTGGGCCAATAAAACTCTGCAACCAGCTGACGAGACTTGATGCCAGGATAGCATCTAATCCAGGATTCATTTAATGTGTTTGGCAGACCTAAGCAGTCAAGCGTGATATCCTGCTATAAAGAGGCTCTGACAAATCTCACTCATTACGTCTCTAATTTGATTTATAAATGATCATAAACCGACTATAATCCCAGCACATCAGACTGCTCTACCAGCTTTGAGCCTCAAATTATGATGTTAAAATATTATTTTCTGTATTTCTGTCCGAAACTATTTATAGAAAATACCTTTCATGTTACATATATGGTTCAGGTCTCCCGGATTTCTGGCACACAAGCTTCAGTCTGGGATGAGCTAATATGGGACAGGTACTGTTGTAGCACTCAAGCCCGCCTCCGAGTCAAGACTGGACTCAAGACCACACTTTCAAGGCCTCGGAAACGCCTGCATTTAGGATCAGGCCATCTCAGCCAGACGCTTTCCTTTTTTCATGTTACATTCCCAACCAATTAAGTCATTCGTTTTTAAAGGCCAAGACCTGAAGCTGGCTTCAAGTACATTCACGTGATGAAAGCTGCTTCTTTTGGATTTATGATGGGAAATAGACAAATGTAATGTTTATATTTTAGGTTGCTCTCGGTCCTAGACTTTGTCTCACCCCTCCTTGGTTTTAACTCAATCTCGTCCCCCTTGAACTCTTGCGTCTTGTCTCTGACTTGGTGAGCGCTGGTCTTGTTCTTCACTCAGTCTCCAGTGAGGTGGTCTGGACACAACATCTTTCTATAATTCTCAAGCATCTACTCTATGTCAACAGGTTCAGGTTAAAGATTCCAAATATAGTGAATGTTGTAGTAGAACAACTTTCCCCATGTTTTCCTCAAACAATGCGTTCTATTAACCAGACAGACAGACGGCACTCCAGACAGACAGACAGGCAGGTGGTCTGGCAAAGATGGAGGGAATCAGGTGGGAGGTCCAACCTGAGAGATCTCTTCTCTCCTCCCCCTCTCATTTTCTCTGTGGTGTTGACTTGCTCGCAGAGCAGATGGCCTGTCAGCACGTCCCTCTGTTCGCACCAGACTCTGTCAACAACACCACAATCCCCCACTCAAACATCACGTAGGCTAAACATTGTCAAGAACAGCCCCTTACACATGTCAAGTTCAGGCTCAGACTAGACATCCACATTTGGACTTGACAGACTGGCTGGTTCTATGATCATTTCAAATTTTAAAAAGTAAGAAATAGGCCGCCATTAATAATCATATGTGTTCAAACGAATGGCTTTAGTCGTATTAATTTTTGGTCGTGGCTCAGCCATTGGAACACTGGCGCCTCACAAAAGTTGACATTAAAAATGAATAGCCAAGTCATATTTTCAAAGGAAATACCTCCAGCATGACCTTGTCCTTTTCTTCATTTTGTAGCCTCAATAAAACTGATCACTCGTGAAAGGTCACCGATGAGTACTTAAGCAGCCCTATCTGGATCACGCTACAAGCAGATACGAATTCAATTCAACTGCAGTAGTTCTCACAAGCAACTCTTTGTGACTCAGCAAAACACTGAATTTCAAAGACAGATCCCTTTTCAATCTCTTGACGCCCCCTGTTTTTATCGCCAGGCTACTTTATGTCAGATGCAGCAGCAAGCATTTTCCCTTCCCCTGAGCTGAGAATATCACAATGTTCAGATCTTTGGCTCAATGCCAGAGATCGAAAAACGTTTGCAGTGAACTGTGAGCTGGACTGGAAGAGAAGCCAACAGCCAAGAACACTTCTCACTTTTTAAAAGACTGAAGCCTCTGTCTTCTCCTTACTCAGCGAACAAAAGTGCTGATAACAGGTCGATCCCCCTCCGAAGGCTTTCAATGGAGAAATAAAGCTTCAGACGGAACTCTGACATTTTAAACGCCACCCTGTTAAGGGACAATGTCTCAACATTTACCGTGAAGGTAATAGTTCTGCAAGGTAGCACCAGAGAGGACAGACAAGGTTCGTGCACCGAGAAGATGATCTTTTCAATTATGCATGCCATAAAGTGCGTCAGCTATGGGCCCTAAGTTCTGTCTGCATATATCAAGACAGAAACAATCATCTTTTATGACTAAGAATAAAAGCAGAGTGAAGTATTTCCAAACAGAGACGAGGTGATCATTGTCAAATGTGGTTTTCACATGCTGTATACAGCAACTGAGGCACGTACAGAATATATCAATTTAAACCGACTCACAGTGATGATATCTGTGTCCAATATGTGGACGGCTTTGTAGCTTCATGTGGGTGAGTGAGGCAGGCTGGTGAGTGAGCGGCTGAGAATTTGTTCCATGTGTTTTTGTCTATGCCTGAATACACCTCGACACATTTCATGTTTCTTTCCCTAAGCTAAACTTCACATCAACAGAATTATTTGTAAAACATTTATTCAATCCAGCACATGAATAACAGTAATACAGGGGCTTGTTGGATTTATTCTTGGGCTGCTAATACTGATCAATTATTAATGAATATTTTTTTCATAATGCATTTTACTACGGAAAACGTCTGTATTTTACTGTTTTACTTAAAAAAAAAAAAAAGAAAAAAAAAAAAAAGAAAAAAAAAAAAATATATATATATATATATAGCTTTTAATGGCAAACAAAACTCAATAGGAACATGTACAGAATGCAGGAACAAAGACAGTTCTGAGAACAAAGATGGAAAGTAATAAAGATAGGTAGAAAAATGGCAAACATTTTTCTACCCATCTCTATTAGTCTCCATTGGTCTCAGAGCACGTGTTCCATCAAATGTAGGTTACTACGTAAATATACATCAGCATGTTTATGTTATCAAATGGATTGAACATTGCAACATTTGGTCTCATTCGCATCGATGAGTCAGCAACATTGCTCTGTTAAACAACACATTTTTACTTGCTAGAAAAAAAAAATCCCAGAATCAATGCCTGATACATGTTCATGAGACGTTTTCACCTGGTTACAAGATCGCACCCAACAGCAGGAGTCCCTTCCACTTACCTGCATGCTAACTATGTTTTAAATGGACAAGAATCTTATAATAACTTGAACCCCGCACCAGGTGTTCTTGAGAAGATGACTGCTGATTCTCACCATGTGTGAACCATAATTAGAACGTCTCTTCATACTGTATAACCAAGATGAAAAATTTGGATGAAAAACATCAAAAATAGCTTTCAACATGGTGTAGTGTGTATATTCAACCATGCAAACAGGTGATTTATCAAGACAGCTCGCACTGCTTCAATTCGCATCTTTCAATGGTGCATGTGTGGCCCAATTAGTAAAACGAAAGTTTACAAACAACAATTTACAAACAATATTTTTGTGTATTTCTTTTGTACTTCTTGGAGGTACATCGCAGATAAGTTGACATAACGGTGGATTCTGCTTCTGAAGCGTTGGACTTTGTCTGGGTCCACGTGTTTGTGCTGTAACCTCAACAAATCATCCCATTTTAAAGTGAGGACTGATGACTGACATCAAGCTTTAACTGTCATGTGATTTGGCCGACAACATGTGCTGCAAAATCCTTGACAGTCAGGGAAATGAGGGTGCTTCATCAGCAAACTACCCTCAAGCAGAGTCTGGAGTAAGTTGTCCAGCACGGATGGTTTCATCACCTCAACATTGTTCATGAAAAACTCTCTGTGTTCCTCTTAAGACTGTCTGGGACCTCCCAAACACCCAACTTATATCTCTTAAAGTGATAAGACATATCATTTTATTTTACTCAGATTAGTAGTTCAACTATGAAAATAGTAATACTACGATAACATATTGCAGCCCGAGGAAAAGCCAAAGAACATGGGCGGCAGACTTACCATCTTGCGTTTCTTGTTCAGGCGTTTCTTCTTCTTCTTCTTGCCGTGTGCGTGTGCGAGCCGGGGATTGTTTTCCTGGTCTGAGGGCAGGTGATGGTGGTAGTCGTTGGTGCAGCGCTCCAGGCTCAGGCCGTTGGGAAGCCTGCCGGGCTTTTTCTTGTGCAAAGGCCCGGCCTGGTTGTCTGTGAACTCCTGCGGCTTTTGACTCATGTTGTTCTGCGTAAGAGAGAGAATGGACAATAAGCATTTCATTGACGCGGCAGGATTGTTGTCGAACAGTGCGTGTCTGCTGTGAGCGCCGGCTTCTGTGGATTCCTGCTCCCGTTTAATGTCTAATTAAATATCCAAAAGAGAGAAAAGCTGCTCATTAGTGGAGCGTGAAAAGAAAAGGCTGAGAATTCAGTCATCAAAGTTAGTTTTAGGCAGAGAGCAATGTTCTACTGTGAGCTGCACAACATCTCTGCTCGCAGATTATAATAGTGGAAAGGCTCCTGAGTCCCAGATTTTCTTCTGCTGTGTATCTTTATCTGAGCAAAACATTTTGTTACCATAAATTTTAATGTAAACTCTGCTCCTGCTTGGAAACCAATGTCCAAGAGACTCTCTGATGCAAGTCATCAAATAAAAAACAGAGCAAAACTAAGTAATTACCTTTAAAATGTGGGGGAAAATGAAGGAAAGTGACAAATATGGAACAAAGCAGCACAGCTTCTCGGCATGTTGCATCACATAAAGAGCACATATTACTTAAATGGTGGAAGAACTGCCCAAATAACAAATGTTTTATGTGTCTTCACATCAGTCTGGCTATGCTACAGGCTCCGCTGGCCTTCTATTGGTCACCAATTCTGTTTCTTTGAGACCGAGCATCCTAAGAAAAGGATGGAACGTCCAGTCCATGTTGGAGGTGAAAGACCCTTCCCATGGGGGAGGAGTTCAAGTATCCTTGGAGCTTGTTGGTGGGTAAGGTGAGGATGGATCGTGACGTGGACAGAGTGGTTGGTGGATCATCTTGAGTCAGTAGAGGGTCAGTGAAGGGTTCCACCGACTAGGAATTTTCTTTGTTGTAGTAATGCATTAAACATAAATAATATCAAGATAAAAAATAAAGTGTAATGTACAGTAAGTGAAATGTAAATGAAGTCAGTTATTCTCCAAACTACTTCTAGTAAAATAAAGTTTATGTCAGTGACCTTTGACCTTAGCTAAAATATATAACAATAGCCTTCAGTCCAGGTGAGAAATTATTTTCATGTGTCAGTTACACAAGACTTGAAGCTTAAATTGTAACACATGATGTGAAAATAACAGGTCCATGAGTCTTGCTTGACTTGGAGCTAGTTTCCGTCTTTGTAATGCCGTTTCAGTCTGAAACTGAGTTACTGACTCTCACACACAAACTGGGATCCAAGGTATGTTAGCTGTGGACATGTTTATGGTTTTTTCTTTTCAAAGATTTATAGAGCAGCACTTCAGTTGGACTCAATAAAACCAGGATTTATTCCAAGACTAGAGGCACAGCAGTGCAGGGTGGAAACAGAGTCTGTGCTTCACACTGCAAAGTAAAACATTCAACACTTGAAGAAGTCTGAACTCAGTATCTGTGTGGAAGGTTGCAGATTTCTCTTGGACAGTTGCTATTTGCGGCTTTCATATTCGTACCAACAGGTTGTCAAAACAGTCTGCACTACTATTTGCAAGAAATACACTGTGCTTCCATGCACACTGACAGGTGTTCTCCTAAGGAAGCAGCTTCACCATAACATGTTCATGATCCTCTCATGACCATGGTTCATTAACAAGCCCCAATAAAAGCTAAAATGTCACTCCTTATTGTTGACAATGCAAGACACTGGAGTCTTTGTGCAGCGCAGTGTGAGCTTGCAAACCAAAATACAGCAGGCATTTGGAGTTCCCCCGTCAGATCTCACTGTTTCTAGCTGCAGCATTGGCTTCTCTGACAGTGTTGAGAAACCACTTAGTTCAGTAATTGGATTAAGTGTGAGCTTTCACTGCTGAATCAAGATGGTGAGATACAATCGGGCAAATTGTCAAGAGAAATTGGATCAAACAGTGTCTCTCTAATGTGTCAGAGGTCTAAAGCTTTCATGAACCATGTGCAAGGTTCCTGGACTCTGAAGAGGCAGAAAGGGTTTCCCAGTCAAACATTTGTTTTCATTCATATTCATTTTATTAGTTGTCATTCCTAAAGCTGGATGGTGTTAGTGTCTCTCTGTGGCCTGAAGAGACCAGGACCCTGTCAGGCAGCACCTATGCTGCTGGTTAGCACCTAGCTTGCCTCTGCAGTGGACGCACTTAAAAACACCACCCATCAATTGATAAGGACTTAACCTGAGTAGAAAACATGTCTCTGAGTTCCCTTTTGTGCTCTGACAATTGAGTTAAATTGAAAAAACAACACGCAATAACCATGCACTGACCAGAAAAAAATTCCTCCATACTCCTGACAGTAAACCAGTCCTTCTAAAATAGTTGGGCGGGGCCCCAATTTTTCAGACAAATATGATATGGATGCCATGGAAGCTATGGCCATACAGACTAGTGATGTCAAAAAAATTGTCTGAACCAATATTGGGTGCATTACTTAAAGAATCTATTGTACAGTAGTATTTTTTTCTGTATTTTCTGTATGAGAGACAGTACTCACATGGCAGACGACTTAAAATCACACTGCTCCCAAAACACTTGAACAGACATGACAGAATGTTTAGAGAAGATCAGCCGAAGAAAACGGTCTGAGATCAGCAGATTATCCCAGACGGTCTTAAAAAGCATGAGGCATGGTTGAGGTCATGGGACACGTCTTAGTCAATTCTGAAAGTTCTGTTAGGAGTTTTATTTTCCAACTTTCTCCACAGAAAGTTATCATATTCATGTCAGGGAAAAAAAGGAGAAAAAAATAAACTTTCAGCTGAGTTCCATTACAAAAATTGAGTCTTTAGGGTACAGTTTTTGGCAGCAAGATTCCTCGTTGAATTCCATTCTAGAATGTTATTCCTCCTGTTTCAGATTCAGGCTGGAATAAAAACAAAGATGGGAACACTGCTCTTCTTGGGGGATTAAACCACAGGTGATAATTATGATCAGTTTCTTTGCTAGTTAAAGACAACTAGTTGATAAATCCAGTCATGATCCAGCAAGTAGTAGAAAGGTGATGAAGAATAAATCAACACATCTGGACACTTATCACACTCTTAACCAACAGACACAGGTGTCTTAAATTTGTGGAGCCAGAATGGGTTTAAAAAAGAAAAATCAATTTCCCCAAAACAGTCTGGCTTTGTTTTTGTTTTTACCAAAACAGTATACGTACAATTGGCCAAATAGTGAGACCGGGAGAGACAGACCAATTCACCACAGCAATTCCTCTACTAAACTGGAAAATGTGTGTGGAAACACATGCGCTTGTTTCCTGTGACTGTCTATTGCCCTGTAATGTTTTCATCTAGAAGCAGGGCTGATGATCGGGGCTTGATTTCTATTGTGCTTACTTATTAGAATCAGGAATGAAATTGCATTTTTTTTTTTATTTAATCTGTGAAAACAAAAATATGCAGACTTGGTCCTATTGAGACTCGTATAGGTAGTAATACAAATTTAGATGAGCTGAGCACCATCAACATTAGTACATGTTATTCTAATTATTATATTTTTTCACTAGTTCATAAATCAACTGATGTTCAAATACGTATCTCTATAGATGTAGTAGTTCACTCATGGATTTCTGGACTTAAGTCTGCTCTGACTGAGGAACCAAAGAACTCCAGTGCTCTCCAGCTCCTTCCAGATCAAAGAAGCAGATCTACTCCATGTCTGAGGCAGATGGTTAAGCTCTTCAAGTAAACATCTGAGTAAATTACCTGCACAATCCGGGGTGAATTGAAAAAAAGTAGAATGGTTTGGTAACATTGGTTGTGTATTTCCTTCACAAGCGGCAGTCCATTGAGCACACTGAATCGATCTTCCAGGCTTTGCCTGAAGCATCCCATCTACATAAAGTAATAGACGCCTTGGACAGGTTACTAGTGTATACAGTAGTAAACAGAGATGCAGCTTCAGCACCAGTGAATATTGGACAGTGCCTCACGTCCCTCAGAATCCCTGGTTGTAGCCGAAAAATCCAACAAATAGCATGACATTTACATCAACCATAATAGAGAAATGTTAATGGGGTCTTGTCCAAATGGGTGACCTAATAAACTGAGAGGTGCACTGAATGATGATGCTTGTGAGCCTAAAAAACTAAAAAACTACAGCCTTCACATTAAAGTAGAGATGCTCCGATTGATCGGTCACCTATCGTGATTGGCCAATTTCAGCGTGACCGGTGAATGCCGATCACTACCTGTCACTGCCGATCACAACAACCAATCTTGTGTGACAGCTGGCGCTGTGATGAAGCCCCACTGGTTGTGACGCATCCTCTCTTCCCTACTCACCGCTCGCTCGGCAGTGGCATGTCTGGTGTGGAGGTTCTTTCAATCTGTCATTTAAAGTTTGCATCCTGCAGCACGTGCACCGGAAAATGTTGTGCAGGGAAGCATGTTAAAATAAAATATGCCATTTAAGGAGCCAGCACTTGACGCAGCACAGAGAGTTTCCCGGGCTCATGAAAGTGAGACCGCTGGTTCCTTAGCAGTAGGCTGTTAGCACAGCTAATGCCTAGCAACACCTGAGTGTCCAAGTGTGACATTCAGAATGATTAATAATTATTTCACTGAGCTCGATGAGGTTTACACGGAGACGGAAACAACTGGCTCCGTCACCGCATTGGAGTCAGGTGAAATGTTCGCCAGCCACCTGAATCTGAAACTTAAAAACGTCTGGAGTGAAAACTTTCATAAATGCAGTGCTCTGTGTTGGCATCGTGCTACAAGCAGCCAGTATGTAAATATTTCACGGACAGAGAAAAGATTCATCAAACGCGGACGTCGCGCATTAAATGTTTTTCTGTCGTCCTTTTGACAAAATAGTTGCTGGATTCTGCAAGTTTTTTTTTTCCTATTTTTTTGCCTTCCTGAAGAGGGTATATTAAAACATGTCAGAATTAAAATGATTTAAAGTTCATTTTTTCACATCATGTACATAGAAGATCTGATCATTTTGATTACAAACTCATTGTCAAGCCATGCAATCGGTATCGGTGATCGGCAGTAAAAGCCCTGATGGGAGCATCCCTACATTAAAGAAAGACTCCAGGGATGGTCAATTCGGATATTTGCTTTCACTGGTTAAGAAAGTAGTCAACAACTGAGATAAATAAATGCTTGGTCTCATTGGTCTGGAGGTTAAATATGAAAATATATGCTGTGCACATACATATTCATCAGTAATGTTCAGTCTTCTGAACAAAACTACTGCAACAATTTGAATATTTCTCAGTAATACTACAGACCCCTCGACCAGTTATATTAACATTCTAATGGGTTTGTCAAAGAGGTCATTTGAGTGATAAAGTTTATGGATAAGAAAGATGGCAGAGCTCTGAAACATGACTCACGACTCTCTCGGTGAAATACGGTCAACATTGTCAGATGAAAGTGAAACTAAACGACACAATATCTCGCTGCAATAAAAGCAGATCTGTCAGCAGTAGTTTCTCATCTCGAGCTGCTGCCAAGAACACAAAACTCAGCTGGCAATATTTTGAAAGCCAGTCTCAGCGCAACAAAACCCATTCTCATACATCACAAACAAGAACACATGTTCCAGCAACAACAAATGCATTGTGAGAAATGTTTCTCCCACAAAGTCATTCCATCAAGCACATGCCCAAGAAACACATGATCAAAGTGGGGAACCAGATTTAGCCGACAACATTGACAGACAGTAATGTTTCTTCAATTAAGTAAATGCTGGCAAGGCTGATGGATGGGAACAGAAGCCGTGCGCCAACATAGAACAGTAATAACTGACTACTGACTTCCACAGGTCAATCACCAAATAAAACGTAGGGTTCACTTGCCAATCCTCCATGCGGTTCATGAACGTACTCAATATCATGAAATTGTGTTGAGTATCATGAGGTAATGTGATATGCACAATGTAATTACATTATAATAGCACATATTCATCTGTGAGTCAAATATGGGCTACGAAACCCTGTTTGATATATAGGTGAATAAAAGTACTCAGTCGGGGTGTAAGAAAATATCAATACACTCAAATATTGTGATACTTCATTGTGATATTGTAATGTTTTTGCTGAGATATTGCAATTGTTTGTGTGATATCTATATTTAAGTCAATACTTAATACATAAATAATAGACATGGACGATAACTCAGCGTACACGATATACCACCAAACATAATCTCCATGGTGACAATTCTGCATCTCATGATAAATTCGATAAACACACGACTCAATGCTTTGCTACTGAAATGGGACTTAAACACGTGAACATGACTAAACCGTGACAGGCCCGTGCGCTCCAGCTCTGCGGCGTTTGACAGCCGACACCGCCATGTGACAGTTATGGAGAGTGCGGTGGACTTTGGTTCAAGATCGTAGTTATAAACTTATTTTTAATACAGGAAAACTTTGACAATTACATTGGTCGACTCTGAGTCTCTGGATCCATCTTTATTTTATTAGATGTTGGAGACAAACTCCACTAAGTTTCATCTTAGTTTTGTTCATATTGCCCATCCCTAATAGATACTTGCATATGCTGCTGCATTAGAGATGAGTTAAATACGAGCATATTTTTTGTACACTGGTATTATATCAGCGATTGAGAAAGCAATTCATTCCACTGCTGGAGTGTGAAATTGATATGAAAATATAACTGGACTGATGTTGTAACTATAAAGTCATGCACATGACATTGCACTGCGTTCTCCCAATATACTGTAGTGTTGAAATAGTATCGCAATACATGGCAATGTATCGCATCACCAATCCTGTATTGAGATACGTATTGCCAATAGAGAGCCCTAGTATTCAGTATTCCGAAGATTTCATTTTCCATTGTGGTCTGTTAAAAGTCGTTTATCTGTGGGGCTTCCAGTTATCTAGAAACAAAACAGTCATTTAATAACGAAAAGTTTGGAGGCACACAAGGTTTGATCTAGATTGTAGACTCCAGACTACTGTAAAAATCATGTTCATGCAATAAAATAAACACATTTGTTTTGCCTCATGTCTGTTCAAGAGATTTACAAGCTCATTTGGTGTCTTTAAAGTGCAGTAGAGCCAAAAAAAGCTACCATGAGGCAACAACAACAACAACAAAAAAAATCATCATCTGGGAGTTTTCGAGCGAGAAAAAGGAAATGCTTGATTTCGCTCAAGCTGTGTCTTTGTAGCAACAACTCTCACTCCATCTTATTTCTATTTTTCTCCCTCTCCACCTCTGAGATTCGTGGCAGAAAATTGAGACAGGCAAGGAGTGAAAAGCAGGTGATATGAAGCCTTTCCTTCTCTAAATTCTGTCTTCTGCTGGCTGCTGAAATGAGAGTGACTAAACAAAAGAGCTGGTTTAGATTTTGTGTTGTGCATACAGTAAAGTAACCCACAGCAGTGCCGCTTCTTGTCCCTCTGAAGCATTCCTCAAATGTCCAGACCAAAGGCATGGTCCTTCTTTTGGGATATGGTGACCATAGACAGAATGGCTCGTGTTGCTAAGCAACTGGCCACAGTGAGGAGATCATTAAATTTCAATGATGATCAATCAGTACTCCATGATGTATCTGCAAACTTGTAGCTCCAACCCACAAAATAAACTTCAGGGCACAGAGAGCGCAGCATTGCACCAACTGAAGGGAGACATTTGTCAGACAAAAACTGCTCCTGCAAATCAGGATTTGGTTTTTAGACCCTGATGAATTCAAAATGTGAGATTTAATTCCACTAATAACTCACGGGAGGAAATTAGAGGGATATGAGCAGCTAATTAAAGCCATTCATTTAACAGTGATTTAACACTCGTGCTGGTTTGCATTTAAAGGTGAAATGTTCTGCGCCAGCATTTTACAGCAGCTGAACATGAACCAACCTTTGCTCCCACCAAACCATGACCTGCGGGGCACTGCACTGCTTTCCTTTGCACCAGTTCAAACTTTTTAACTTTCCACATCGGGATGGTCCACTTTTTGTCTCTCTAAATGGGTCATAAACTGCCAGATTACTTCCTCCACCTCTTGCATGCTGAAAAACAACACCAATATTTCTGCCATGTGTGACTGTTTGACAAACATACATGGCAGTTCCATGGCATATGAGCGCAATACTGTGCAGTTCAGCAGCTTTGCTCATTTAGTGCGAGTCTTCTGTGTACTTGTATACTCCAATTCTCGAGCGGCAAATACTGTTTCTTGTTATGAGTCAGGGGAAATGCTGTGTACGCCACATTGTTGCGGGAGACCCTAAATTCTCATCGTGGGGATCGTTTTAGGCTATAAGTTATCACCTATTCCAAGCATCGTCTTGCCCTGAAAATAATAGTGGAAGAAGGCAACGTTGTAGGAGGCGGTGGCCTGTGAGGTCGTAAAATATATCACCATTGCAGTGTCTTCTTCGAGCCTCATTAGAGCCACATATTGGGTAGCATGAGCAACACTGCCCCCACGGTTTCAGGTGGTAAGCTCTGTGCAGAAATACGGCCGGCAACGTTCCCTCTAAGCTGCGTGTGTGCACAACTGCGGACAGCTGATACGATCTCAGCGCACAAAAACATCTACGGTGCGCAACAAAAATTCATCCTGAATTGTACATAAAGTACCACAATTTCAGGACTACAGAGCTTCTGACATCGCAACGTACACAATGGGGCGAACAGCAACTAGAAGAGCTGCCATTTGAAGTGAACTATTGCACCTGGGTGATGTTTAAGAGCTGATTTCTCTTAAAGACACACGTGATTGGTCAAAATGTGTGCATGCACTGAGCCAAATGGGCGGCAGAGTTACGCACAGGAGACGAGAAACGAGAGAGAGAATCGCTGTAGCGCAGGCTTCAGACTACAATACACAGAGACTACACGCTAGTCAGGTGAGGAAATTAACAGTGTAGTCAGTGAAAGACACATCGCTCAACTTGGTCCAGTTGACCGCTCAGAGAGTTTTGTGCGTTTGCTCAGACGCATGAGAAATTTGAGGGAACATTGACGGCCAACACAAAGGAAGACTCCGTCTGGATCTGTGTAACATTGAGCATAAATGGGCGTTAAATGGCCCTGAAACAGGCAGGAGAGGGACAGTGAAACAGCTGGGGTGAATTTGAAAGATGTCAAAAGGTGTCTCTGTCTCATAAAAATAGCACTTCACCAGGGCGATCAATAGAGATGTTTGATGTCAAGGATAGGCATCATTTCTTGATGCCTATCCTTGAGAGGGTAGGTGCTTCACTCACAGGGATTCACTGAGGTGGTTTCAAGGTTTGACTCTTGCCATGGAATCACAGAGAAAATCGTGTGGAAATGAGGAAAGTGCAACAAACCCACTTCTCAATTTAACATTGAGATCCTGAAGACTGACCACAGTGTTAGAGGATCTCAACAAGTGCAAAACTACCTGATCACAATCACGTTTGTGGCTTTGTAGGATCTCACAGCGAACACATGCACCATTAATATGAAAGTGCGGTTCCAAGTTAATATTCACAGCAGCACATATTTCATATTGGATTCCCTTAGCTGGGGTTGTCCGAGGTGAAAACTTCACTCAGGCTCATTTTCTGGCCGATAAAGAAAAACCTGCATAGTTTCTCCAAATGAAAAATGGAATAGAACAACAAACACAGACAGTCTCTTCTCAGCTGGTACATGAATCTAAATCAATGAGGACCAGTGTGCATGTCTGCATGCGTGCACACACAGGCAAGCTTTGTTTCCTGCCTCCATGAAGACGAAGCAGACGCTGCCGCTCGCCAGAGAGCCAACACCTGCACTATTTATAGCCCACGGACATTAAAGCTAACAGTGAAAGAGGAGAGCGCCGACTTGCCCCCGCGCTGGTAATTAGAAATCCAGTCGGGCTCGCCAGTTCCACAATGGAGGACGCAGACCGAGCCAGGAAAGACAGCGAGGATGAGCCAGATTTCTCTGGTCCACACACCGGATCATATACACTTCTCAGAGGATTAAAGGGACCTTTATAGGATTTTCTGTGTGATTTATTAAAACACAGCAGCAGCTTGAACACAAAACAATAAAGTGCACGCTCCGTCACTTTTAAAGCCTTGAACTCACAAGGCACCACATTTATTCAAGACTATGAATTTTTGGCAGCAATGGTGTACGACATCGCTCAAGTGAAACTAATGGTCTTGACTGACTGCCAGGCTAACTATTGAAAACATTGACTTTGTTACTTTAATGGCCTTTTAACAAGAAACACTGTGTGCAAATGCTTTTTCCCCAGTGCCTCTCCTTGTTTACTTCCCACAAATAAGCAATGACAGAAAAGCGATTTTTGGAAATCAAATACACACATGGAAAAGAAGGGCATAAAAACAAATGACCCTTGGAGAGGAAAAGACTTGGTGAGGCGAGTGTGTCAAATTAGCCACAGAACCCCACAATACACAAACAATGTCCTGTCATTATTTAAAGAAAAGGGGAAGAGAATCGGACATATAAAGCCTCCGAACTGTGTTTCTGTCGGTCCAATATCTGCAAACTGTTTTACTCTGATTCTGAATGCATCATTTGCAATTCAGCAGTCGGCGATGCCAAGAGCGTGGTTTGGATGTAAGCAGGAACAAATTGCATCAAGAAATGTGTGGAAATGGTCTGTGTTAAAGACTGCGAACGCCAAAGCAGTCTGTCGAGCCGAAATGCGTCTCTTTGGGAACAGCTTAATTCACCATGAGTTTTAGAGACGCAGACTCAGAGGACTTTCTTTTGTTTGGAGTCTTAAAGCATCAACAATTATGTTAAATTAAATTATAAATGTGGAAAGATTATTGCCCAGATAAAACATAATAGCTAGATTTACTGATACAAATAGTAACAGACTGAGCTGACATGAATTAATTTGAGGCAAGTAATTGAGTAAGTGGAATTAATATATTCATAAACAGCAACAGTAGAGTACAGTACAGTAGTAGAGTTATATACATTTAAGACTCCACAATGTCACAAAGTCAATTGGAAATTCTGGAAGCACTTTAGATTGGGGAACATATATTAAGTATTACTGAAGTAATTACCTGCATATTTACGTTAATATATATTAATAATGGTGTTGTTTAGAGCGAACGTCTATTGACTACACCAATTCTTAGTACATATTCCAACCGGTGTAAACTGGGCAGCGCCGAGGTTGTGGCGACAGCGTTTACAGCCTCAAGGTCTTTCTAGGGAAATGTTTGTGGCAAAGAAATGCTTTAATATTATACGAAACAACTATTGGAACCCTTGATGATTCCTAAAATACAACATTCCCTCACTTCGTTCACATGCAGAAACACACTGCAAGGTATTCAAAACTTTAATTTTGAATGTAAATGCCATCTGTTATTAGCAATATAGAGTCTCAGAATTAATCCAAAAATCAAACCTAATCATTTATAAAACAGCAACTGTTATTTTTCAGTGTTTTCAAAAAGAGCATTGTTATATTTTAATTTATTCATAAATGCATTCTGGGCAACATGGTGAGATGCTTCTCGGTCCTTAAATATTCAGTGCAGTGCAGCACAACGTTCACCCTAAAATGGCATGATATCACCATGTCATAATATAACATCATAGCCAATTCGGCCAGTCGACCTCCTGGCACTCCTTCCCACTACCTGCCACCCCACTTCCATCACAGAATGTCCACAGCAAGAATCAGACCAACTCTCCAGACAGAAGGCAGCGCCATGGAGCATTAATAGACAAAACGGCAACTATTTTAACGTTTGACTGTAAAACCGCAGCTTGCTTCAGAAAAAAAAGTGAGATATATTACAAGCACCTGGACGTAATGACGGATGAGAAAACAGGCAATTAAGGCATTCATTGCCGGCATCTGCCGATCGTACACGGGTAATAATTTGCTTCATCTTTTGTGCTTGAGAGCTTGCCAGAGCCATTAGGAGGCTGTCTGGTCGAGTCAGTTTACACTAACACTGCTCAACTCAAGTGTCTTCATTTCCACATTTACAGACAAGGCTTTTGATTTATCAGAAGAGACAAGCGCAGATCCAGCAGAGTCAACAGAGATGAAACTGTCTCCACATGAGAAAAACTCATTTGGCAAGACGATTATAGCCTCTTTAAAGAACACGCTTAGCTGAGAGTTACAATGAAAGCACCAGTGGAACACTCGGTGGCTTGAACACCGAGGACTTGAACAAAAAAGAGATATGGATTTCCACTCAGTCATTGGTGTGACCTTATTGATTTGTTTTCATGAACAGTGAGGCATTGAAGTACACTGTATTCCAACAAGAAAACGTCATCTGGCTGAGCGAGAGTGGAGGTATACACCAGTAATGACACATAATAACACGTATAGATTTAATGATCACCTCATTCTGTCTACACACCACTGTCAAACATCCTCTTCCCCAGAGGAACTACTTCTCTAATTATAATTGTTCTCATTGTCTTTACATTTAATAAACTGAATAAGCAGTTCTCATTAAAGTAGAAACAATCACAACTTAACTGAAACAAGTTGTAACATTGTTTGGCAAATGAGCCAGAAAATCGACTTCATTAAAAGAAGGACACATAATCCATATTCTTTAAACTGCCACTGTCGCAAATAGTCCAAAAACTAAGGGTGTAAAAAATATCCTTGCACTCAAATATAGTATATGTATTTATGCTGAGATATCACAATACTTCAGAGCCATAGAATGTAGATTTCTTAAGTCAGCTATGTTAATATTTAATACTTAGACACTTGGATATGCTGCTGCATTTGGGACATGTTATTTTGTTGATGTTAAAGGGAAAGATTCATTGCTCTGTCAGTGCGCAAAATTTAACTGAACTTCAAAGTGGACTGACAAAACACTGAGCTTGTTTTCAAGGACATCATATTGAAATTGAATTATCAGATATTCCCCCATGAAATGATGGCTTTATAACAGTATGGCAACATATCATATCACTACTTATATATTGGGATATTGTATCGCAAGATACCTGCCAATACACAGCCCAACTAGGACACTATAAATCCTAATTTTTACAAAAAGAATCAGTAATTCATAACAAAACCGTCTGTTTCTTAAGACGTCTTGAACGAAGAATATCCGTCATAGTACCACAGCTTTGTAATCCAACCTGTCTTTCTTCTCTTCATTGCCACCTGTTTCTGCCAGAAGGCAACCTGATAACACAGGACTGAGTTACAGTGCTGAGATATTTTAAAACAGCAAGTGCTTTTAAAAAAAATAAAAAGAAGGCATCAGGGGAATTCTAAATAACGCCACTCGCATAAAGCTCCAACAGTTTAACTGCAGCAAAATCAATAGCCACTGCGCTCGGTCTCTAGTAAAAATATGAATTTTAGAGCAATTTTTATGAACTGTGTGCTTGTGACTGGTTGCATTACAGCTGGGGAACCCCAGGTGAACAGGTAGCAGCATAGCTACAGCTGCCAGTCAAAGTGAATGACACAGCAATCCATTACAGGCCACAGAGAGGCAATTAGTCAGCAGCACAGGGGAGGAAATGGAGGGAATCGCCTTTGTGGGTTAACAAGTTTCCCAAATTTCTGTCTCGCCATGTGATAAATTGTTTGGAAAATTTTAACTCCATCAGTGTGCTTTTCCTGGAAAGGCTTGGAGAGAAAAGAGAGGAAATTCAGTGCCTGAAAATATAAAGACAAACCAGTCTCTGAAATCAAAAGACCTGTCCCTCTCCTTGCCTGCGAGAGAATTTTGACAGTTATATTTTCTTCAACTTTAATTGAGCTATAATAAACTACAAGGAGGCAAGGCGCTGAAACTGAGTGCATTTATCAGGCCCTTGAGATAGAAGAGGCTCAAAAGGCTTTGTCTTTCTGCCTTTCCCATTGATGGCTGCCACAGCAAGTCAACAACCTCTAAAGTCACAGCTATTCGCTTTGTCCTCCTTTATCATATCCACGAGCCTCGGCAGTCATCACCTGAATAGTTGCCATTATACTGTGGCATGTATCAAGAGCCTGAAATACATACATACATACATATAACCCTGTCTTAGATTACGCAACAACTTCTCAACAGAAATGTTGGAAAAGCATTCTCTTCCTCACTTTTCCAGCTACAGCTGACACATTGTTTTCACCTTTTTTGTCTTATAGGTCTCTTCTCCTTGAGGCCATTACTCTTCCTGTGCTACTGATCAGAGAGTTTTACCTAGTATAGTGGGTACTACAACAAGTCAATGTTAGTGAATGAGTAATGCAAAAAAGTTAATATAATAACAGTTGTTTTACGCATTTTGTGACCCAGCATTTCCTTTGTTTGCTTGCATCTTCAGGTCTATACTGTACATGCTCAACGTTCACTTTGTACATATTTCTACATGTTGCCACAAAGTGGATACAACACAAACGGAGCAGAACCACCAGAGACCATGGGCGGGGAGTATTGTTGTTACTATCCGATACGCATCTCTAATGAGACACGAAGAAGAAAAAAAAAATCTGCATCCGCCTGTTGCGATACATATAATCACCAACCATCGCCTCATACAACGCTGCCTCAGTTTCATCTTTTGTGCGCAAGATAAATCACCAACGCTTCTTCCAAGGTCGCCATGTTGGAGTTTGTTGTGCGCAGTAATACCAACGTAAGGAAGGCAACGAAGTATGTGATCAGTGTCTGTAACATTGTTTGAAAAGGACAGATGCATTTTCATAAGTAAAAGGGAACATGAATGGGCCTCAAGAAGAAAATCCCTTCATCCAAGAGACCTTCAGTAGCTCTTCAGAGAATAGCAAAGCGTTCCCAGGGCAACTGAGAAGACGATATGCCACTTGAGGAAGCCACTCTTCACCTCTTTAACACATTTTTTTTTATTTTCCAATACCAAGTCATCTGCCCTTTGTATTGTTGTTTGAGATTCAGACTAGTTGTGGATGCGTTTGCACCAATACTTTCACTTTTCTCTCGAGACTGACAGAATGATAACTTCAAGAAGAAGCTGTGAAGAAAGCCACCGGCCTAAACTTCCCGCATGTTATCTTGCAAGCATTTAAAAGATAACCAATGAAAATTACAAGGCACATTTGAATATATGATGTAGCCACTCTGCTTGCAAATTAGGAAGAGGAACAGACGACCAAACTACTTTGTATTCAACACTGTCACTTTTCCAATTTAATCCCAATAAACGTTACTTCCCAAGGTGGTGGAAGAGATAATAAGAAGAGGAAATGAAAAGCAATTTGAGATTGTTCACCTGAGGCTACATTATTTAAATTGTTACCATCCAAATAAAAACCCATTTTTTCCATGGACTGTGAGAGTGCATTCCATTTTCCTTGTTGTCATTATTTGATAAGATAAGAACCATGAACACAGGTGTTCAACTGTCTTAATTTATTATTTGAAAGATGCCGGTGTGGAAGAAAACTCAAGTTTAGAAGCAAACAGAAAAAACACTCCGTTAACTAGACTTTTTCTGAGCACGTCATATGCATTCACAAATTTACAATACAATTATACAACACAACTTGTCTCAGCGCTGAATCAAAGCGTCCAATATTGTAAACTACCTCAACAGCAACTAAAAAGACCTTGAAGCAAATGAAACGATGTATGGGATCCGGGGTTTAAATTAGTCTCAAACTACTTTGAAGCTGTTAAATATGGGAATAAGAGAATATCGGACCACAACTCAATAAACACCTCGTCCAGCACGTCCAATAATATTTGTCGCCAGCAAACATTTGGCTGTCTGAGTTTGCTCAGGGCGCTTAATATATCGTCTCAGAGCTGTGGAAAGTTCAGGCACAGTTTGAAGAGAGGATTATTCTTTTTTTCAACAAACTGCTAAAAAATGCAGTGAAGACTTCATATGCACAAACAAATCATCTATTTATCATCCCTTTATGCAGTGAAAACTCTCGAAGGACAGAGGCGGAGACAGAGGAAACACGCACACAAACAGATGCCGAGGCGGGGTCGAGTGAAATTGAAGCAAATGCTGAAGACAAGAGAGTAGATCTGTCAACACAGGAGGAGATGCTGATGTCAAACATCTAGTCCAATAAGGGAAGACAAGCTGTCAAACAAACCAAGTTATCTTTTGCTCACCAGACTTTTTGTTACAGTCTGAAACCCCATACATTTGCTTCACTGATTGACAGCTCTTCTGACTTAGAGAGCATGTCAGAGTGTGTTGGAAAGTTTTCTTTAGGCCAAAAGGGAACCAGACAGCAAACTCTGGAGTGTATGTTCTCCGATTCACTTTGACAGTGGGCTATGGAATCTTTCTATCTTTTCAGGAGTGGGACTCTAGGTTGATGCGTTTCCTTTCCATTTGATAGTGGTGATCCAGACAAGAGGAGAGAACGTCGGTCGCCTCACAGCAGGACTCTGCTCTCCACCTCCGTGTTCCACCAGCAAGATTCTGTATTTCTGTTGCCACGTTTTCCAGCTTGCAATTAATCTCTTGTCCTATGTGAATAATCTCACACCGGAGCCCTTCATTGTCCAGTCTGAAATTTTTTTAGCTCATTGGACTTGGTGGACTTACATCCACCCGTACTTACGACCACCAGATGTTTTTTTTTTTTTTTCCCCCAATGTCTGGCACCGCAGCACGTAGCAGCCCGGCATCGCGTACGACAGTTACGGCAGCACAGTATCCCAGCATCTCACTCTCACACAGCCATCTACCACTACAGTAGTACCTATAACCCTTGCATCAGCTATTCTGAATGGCATTCGACATACGTCCAATCTGACTTACGACTTACGGTTGGTCGAAACAGATCCCGGTCGTAAGTCAGATGTTACTTGTATTGAGCACTTGTACTGAGCATCATTGTTTTTCCCCTTTCCGTCAGATTGAAGTTCACACCCTCTCATCTTGTCATAGATGGTGGAATATTTTGATATTTTGAGGTCGTTCAACATGCGTGCAACTAGTCCATCAGTACAGCAGAAGTGCCCAAGAGCCGCTACCTCACATGCAAGAAAAGCTATCTGTTGAGCACATGTTATGTTTTCTTTCCCCACCTCTACATAGGCGCTCCGTAGTAAAATGTATCGCAGACAAACAAGTACGTGGACAAACCGAACTGTGGAAATGACTGGCAGGGACAAAAGGAATTCTCCAAATCTTGTTCATGCTCATTAGACATGTTGCAAGCGACTGAACATAAACAAGAAAGAGACGCTTAAACATTTTAAGGAGCAGTCATCCTGATGCGTTTGTCCGTCCAATGTTGACCCACTGCCCCGCTCTGTCTGTGGCTGAGCTGCCCCTTGAGAATACTTTGTCACCAAAGAGCGCCAGGGCTCGTCGACCCCGATGACAGTCCATTCTGCATTCTTCACCTGCCTGTCAACTTTCTGTGTGGTCACTGCTAAACAGAGTTGACAGCTCTCGTCGTCGGGGAGAGGAGGAAAAAAAGAGGGAAGCGTCTGGGACAGATATGCCTGCACATAATTTATTTTGCCTTTGAATCTGCTTTGCATATAACCCGCCATAAATGCTTGGTGTGAAACAGATTTCACCCTGAGCGCCAACAGAGCTGGAGTTTTTCAGTCTGGCCACCCAAGTTTGTAAATATCTGTGCCACCTGGCAGCTGTCAAACACTAGCATATAGGAAAACAAATTGCCAGAGAACAGACAGAGGGCAAGCAAAGTTACTAAAACAATGGACTGGAGTCAATAAAGCAGACAATTGGTGCCCAGAATGTAAACTTAAATTTGCACAGAAGTAATTATTAGATACAGATTATGATTATCACATATAGCACAGTTTTTGTTTTACTTTAATAAAGTGATACATTGTTCATTTCTGAAGAAATGTCATGCTTGTCTAGGAAATGCTATTTAAATGTGATTAGGAATAGAATTACATTGACTAGCAAAGACACACAGACAATTTACAGTCTTCCGACGCTTTTCTGTATGAAGCCAAGAATTTTTGTCGCTGGACTGTCGCAAGATGAATGATGGGGCCTTTCTAGCGGCAAGATGAAAGCTGAGGGAAACACTGTGAAAGCAGGAAACAATGGAAAAGACAGAATGTGATGCAGGAGGTTGCTGGAACACAGAAGACTTTGAAAGCAAAGCCGTTCAAAGTGCTTTGTGAAGGAAGAAGGACGATATAACATTGTCCCTGCGTGTCAGACAAAACAGGATGTGCGCTGCTGGAAGAGAGCACGCTTCCTCTTCCACTGTCATCAAATGAGGTTTGTTGTTTTAGATGCCAATTTGGGGAGTTAGCATACCCTTGTGTATGTGCACAGCTGTACTTTGTGCTGAGATGAAACAATGGAGGCACATACAAAAACACACATCATGTCCATAATCAAATCCAGACCTCGGTGAGATTCTCTGAAGCTCCACATGTAGGACATGTTCCAAACAAATAGCCCAAGCAAACGTTCCTAATCTTCTTTCAGGTTGATGGACACAAGACCTCTCGTGCATGTCCTTCAACAATGTCACAGCAGTTTGTTTTTGTTGTGTGTTCCCATGCAGGTTTTGAATGGAAAAAAAGGAAACCACAAGGTAAATCTAATTTTAATTCTGCATAGTCAATTCTAAAATTCGATTATGTTTGATTTCCTCACCGGTAAGAGTGACATTTTTGCTAATCTAATATCTCATAAACAGCCACAAGAACAGGGGGCTTCGAGGTGTTGTATCGATCCCTGAAGCCAAACATCGAGCTTGGCTGTCAGACTGATTGAAAAACACCGCGTTAATCAATCTGTCAGCGCAGGCTCTGAAATGCATCACTGAATTCACTATGGCCAGACAGGACGGACAAATGAAGCAGCGACAAGGAAAAAAGGAAAATAACAGGGATGAGAGCTATGTGGTGGCCAGGAGCCATTTCTTTCTCAGATAATTTCCCCTTCCTCATGTTGTGGGCTGATGGAAGTCTTAGGGTGGATTTAATGGAGAATTCCCCTTCAGCAGAAGTCATTCAAGCAGCGTGGCTGCAACGGAGAGGGCTCAAAAAAAAAGACTGGGAACTGTGACAAAGACAATATCTCAGCTATCTGCTGGATTCAGCTCATTACCTGTGTTTGTCCAGGAACATTTTACATCCAGCCAAGCCCTTAGAAATCACTTGAACCTGAACCACGAGGTCACGCTCCTGTGCTGACAGGACAAACAAATAACACACAGCTTAATAGGAAGGCTTCAGAGATTGAAGGTGAGAAAACACACTCTTATAGTGGGCAGAGGTTACATCTTTCTACAATGCTGGATCACGGTCTTCAGTTCAGTTCAGCCAAGAGGATTTGCTCTTCCTACATGCCTTTGGGCTGCAAACCTTCTACGAGCCAGATGAAAGTTGTCCTCCTTGCTGTCACAGACTGTCAAGTAAATCTTGTGAAGGATCACCAAATATATATGTATGATGATGTTTATCGACACCTTGCCACCATTTGGAGTTTAGCATCAGAATAGAAACACATATCGTAGCTTGCTGTTGGACAGATGAATGATTTATTTCTGTTATTATCATCAATCGTAACCCCTTACGGTTTGAGTGACTAAAAATTACGAGCTATTTTGAACTATTTTTCAAAAGTGAGGAAGAAAAGGAAATACAAATAAACTTCAATTAAACAGCAACAACTCAGAGTATGAAAGAAGCATCCTTGTAGGACAAAAGGGGAAATGCTTGAATGCATCAGCTTTGTGGTCATTTATATGTGACAATATTAATATAAATATACGGTTCCTTACAGTGAAACACCCAAAAAAAATCCTGAATTGCAGAATTGTTGCAATCAGGTTTCCTTGATGTCCAGCACAGCAAAACTGCCTCCCACTTTCAACGCTCTTTGGAGCAAATAGTCGACCACTGGCAAGCTCCCTGTTGCCACTAGATTTTTCTGTCCTCATTCGATTCTGACCCTACCTCAGCACATCTTGGCCTTATATAAATCACAAATAGTGATCCACAAGCTTCAATGAGAAGCTCCAAAGGACTGCTGTTATGTAGGTGTCCTTGCTGAGTGGCGCAACTTGGTGGCAGTCCTGTCAGTCACCGCTCTCTCGCGAGGTGACAGCGGAGGTAAATAAGATTGTGTTAAGAAGATTACAAGACTAAGGAAATGTGAATGAGCAGTACACTCCTTAGCTAGTATCATATAATATTTCAGTAGTTAGGGCAGAAATAAAATTACAGCAGTAGACATCGAGATTTGAATAACTACTAACACTGCAGACGGATGCGTCATTCGTTGCACAGCTAAAAATGAATCATGGCTTGAGAGGTAACAAATATTTGTCCACCTCTATGCGTTGACTCTTCAACCCATGAACCCCACTGGAAAATGCTGATCAAAGTCAGTCATGAGAAATCTCAAGTGTGCAGAATTCCTTAAATAATTTCCCATTTATGCAGTTCCGTAATGTGATGTTTGATTTTGCATTGAAGCTTCAATGAGACTGTCATCTATATTAACAACTCTAGAAATATAATCTATATCATTTTTATTTATATTGCGATATTGTGTATAACTCGCATTTTTACAAGACGTAGCACAAAGCATATTGTAATGTAAATGTCAATGTGTGAAACAAAACTCAAGCAACTTTAAACTTAAAAAAACAAACAAGTCACAAGCCTCAGGTGACACCTCAACAACACTTTTGATTAATCATGATAATAAAGTGGGCAACCTTTAGAGCGACATAAATATTCCACAGAAATCACTCCTCATTATCATTGCTCAGTCCTTGATGAAGACAAATGGGACTCGTCTGCAAACACAGACAGTCAGGTCCCATCAGCACGCAGCAGAGAACCGTCTGCCCTTGTCAACAAAAACACTTGCCACCATAGCAACAATGTATGCCAGCCAGCAGGACTGCTATGTTGGAGTGAACCACCAGAAAAAGAAAAAAAACAGCACATAAAAAGACTGAGCAGAGAAGAAAAGCTGGACTGGACCCAAAATGTATTAAGTAACAACTATGTATGACAGTTCCAGGAGTCACATGGTGACGGCAGAATTAGAAAAGAAATATTTATTGTGTTTTCTTTTACTGCCTTACATCAAAGGATGGTGTTCACCCAATGTGACATATTAAACAGAGAATTACAAGATAGCAGCAGACAATAAGCCACCTGCTAGTGTCTTATCTGATATTACATGTTAACTACACGATAATAGACAAAGAAACACCCTGGATCAGATCTATGGTCACATGTCTCTGGTGGTATTAAGAGCAGTATTTGTGTTTTTCTGCTCCTTTTGACTCTTTGTATCTGAGATGAATGAAGAGGTAGATGAAACACAACCGACTGCCAGGGGTGAACGGCTACAGAATGAAAAATCTACAGAGGCTGTCCTTGTTTTCCCTCACACACATACACTAACACGGCGAGCGAGCGAGAGAGAGCCGCCTTCCCCTGTCGTCTCCTGGCCTATTTGAAGCTGACATGCAGGAGGAGATGGATGTGAGGTTTTCAGCCATTAAAATGTCCCCATGAGGCAAAGGAGCTGTTTGTGTCTTTAGAAGAGTTACAGGCCCCGGGGTGAGACAGAAACAGGAGACTCATGCCACTGAGCTGTTTCCATCATAGCAGGATGACCCTTCGTCACAGCTGAGAGAGCATAGTGCTACCCAGCTCTATTGGCCCAACACGGGAAGAAGAAGGTACAACAGCTTTATAAGGCTTTAAGTGGGCTCTGTGGAGTCATGATCACAATGCCTAAACCTGACTGCGATCCAGGCTGTAGAGACCTCATTTATACTATAGGTTTGCTATGCTGTAGGGGAGTTAAACAACAAATGTCGACCCAGCTCGCCTGGGCATGGATACTTTCTCTCTTGCAGACAGCACCAAACCCCATGCAGGCAAGACGCCACCACGATGAGCTCAGGCTATTGAGCAGAGCAATGTCTCCAACAGCAGAAGGTACCAGAATGAGCGCTAATTTTAGAGATCTAATGAGCTGTAATCGAATCAAACAAGTACAAGAGGATCACTCAGCCGGCCAAGGTCTTTGTCTCTCCGACAGCAGAGCCCATTCAAAAGATGACCAGATTAGATGCTCATTATTTTTGCATTGGTGGAGATGTAACGCTACACAATGGGTTTTGAAAGAATCCCCAAATCGCACCAGTGTTGACGTTGGAGTGGGCTGCCCCCTCTATATTCTCCAAAACAGCTTTGAGAGCACCGGGGGTCAGAACATAATAGCAGTTATCATAAGCACCAGTGAGAGGGTTTTTATGCCTGTTCAGTGCTGCGCTCAATGAAAACATGATTAAACTAACTGCAGGAATCACCACCTGTCGACCACAGAGGGGAACACGCTGCCTCAAACAGCGCAGGGAGCAGCCACAATAGAGCGACAATATAATGAGACACACTGAAAGTGCACCATCAAAAGCAACTGTTCTTCAGGGGTTATGAGCTCTAAACTCGGCCTGCAGCTTTCGAATAGTTCAGTATTCCACTGAAAAGTACTTGGACAGAACCTATTTTTAGTGAATTACAAACACCCAAGTGAGATATGACACTTCACCTCCTTATAATTTCACAAGAAAAATCAAATCAAATCAATAATTTTTAAGTATTTACTTGCATGATGAATTAATACACAATGTGGGATCCTGACCAGGGGTGTGAAAAAAAATTTTTTTGGAGATATATTGCGATTTTCAGCCGCCTATTATGTCGATTATTAAAATCCTAATATAGACTTTTTTTAAAAAACATTCATTGAGCAGACGCGTTGCGAATTGCACAATTTTCGCACCTCCATTCCGATAGACGGCACCATATTGATGCTTTGCTGTGCAGCGCCAATCCGGAAGTAGAGGTAGTCACCATGGCAAATGCAGACATTACAGCAAACATGGCTGACACAACCATAACGCTGCTGCAATACAACGCAGACATCTGGAAGTATTTTTGCTTCCGAGCGGATCATAGTGAGCTTGATAAAAATAACGGCGTCTGCAAGCTTCGCCGCGCTCCCGTGGCATATTGTGGGAATATGAGCAACTTGCGAGCTCACCTGGCGAGACATCATGCTAACGTGTTGGCAGAGAAACGGCAACAGAGTCGAACTGATCCAAAACAAGCAACGCTGGATAACTTACTGCCATCCACATCACCTCGGGCTCAGCGCATCATACATTTTGTTTGTAAAGATTTGCGTCCATATAGTGTCGTCAAAAACGTTTTCTTCAGGTGGATGCTACATATGTTGGAGCCTTGTTACAGAATACCACAACGTGTGCCCACATTACGGAAACTGCTGTGCCCAGGATTTATGAGGAGGTGAAAGCTGCTGTTAAAACGTTGCTAAAATCACCATACAGAGTCGCCCTGATGTGTGACGGATGGACGTCCAGGGCCTGCAATATGTACGAACAGGCATTTTGTTTTCATGTTGCATGACCAGATCATTGTTTAAATTGACAACCACAGAAGTGTGAAAAAAAACCTTTGCACTGTGTCTGTTTGTGTGTGCATGTGTATTACACTTTATTTTAATTTTTTTTCAGAAAACGGACTGAAACACAATTGGTAAATAATAAATGGGTTGTTTTTAAGCAAATAATTTTGACTCAATTTGTCCTCTATATATATATATATATATATATATATATATATATATGGAGGACAGTGATTTTTTTTTTTTTTTGATGGTCTGAGAGTAGATTCAAGGCTAAGAGCAAGTAGTGTGTGCTCGTTGTGTTGTCACAGAGCTGCTTATAAGGGCTTATTCACATCAGTGCATTTGTGAAGCCCAAATTTGCACAGCATTGTTGTGTGTGTAATGTTACAAACTATCTTCAGCCTATTTTATTTTGGTGGTGGGAAAGAGAAAGCAGGTGTTGTCGTCGAGTTCAGATAATTCATGGTGTCGACGAATAGAAATTATTGCTACCACAGTTACACTAGAGGCATTGGTGTGATTTATCAACTCAGAGTCTATAACCTCAGAGTGCATCCTTCGTCATTATCAAGAAAGTGCTCAAGGTATGAGCAGGTACAAGGACCTAACCCAGACACTGCAAATTAGAGGCACATATTTTATTTCCAGTTTTTATTTGACTCTGTCTTGTAGATAATTTTGCTTTTTTGCGCCTTAACAAAATACAAAGCATGAGGAAAAAAAGCTACTTTTTATGTGTTATTAAGTATTAAAATCACGCAAAGATATATATTTTTTGGGTTTTTTTTTCCGTCCCAACTCTGAATGAACGCAGTGCTGATGTTCAATCGAGAGGCTTTTTTTCAACACTGTCAGATGAGACAGAGACAAAGAAAGACAAGTGAAAGAGGCAGGGTCAGCGAGGGAGAGTGGCCAAGGAGGAGCAGCCGTGTGATGGTGAGGCAGTGACGTCCTTGAGAGCCAGTGAGCTGAGTGATGAGGAAGGACATTCTGGTGAGCTGATGGTTCATACAAATGCATTGCATAAGGGAAGAGGCGCACAAAAGTATATCCACCTTCACTGATGGCTGAGGACCTCAATATGAAATCCCAATTTAGAAAATGAAATTCTACACATATGAGACTGGCAAATAAGAACTTAGTTAACTATCATTATTGATAACCAATTGTTGCTAATCTGTAGCTGGGCCTCAGTGGAAACTGCATTATACTGCACGGCCAATAAGCTCAATAGTTATCGACTCTCCACCACAGGCTGTACACCCCGGTGGGATGAAGCCCATGATAGGCCTTTATTCGCCATTTCTTTACCACTGCTGTGTGGTGCAGAGTTGAACTGTTGGAGATCAACATGAAATGCAACAGAGAGCTGACTCAGGGACGTTGCTGCTGATACTGCACGTACTGTACCTCCGCCACTGCTTCAATAAAATTCTGACAAAGACGGAGGGAAGAAATGGTCGCCGCTTTAGAGCTATATTCAATTTAAACTCTTAAAACCGTGAAGCTGTCGGCTGAGGCGTACGCAGGTAATGCTTACTCAGCACTCCTACTGGTGTATCCCACTAATAGAAACAAAGAGAGAACAGTGTTTTATACGGTGAAAGTTTGCCTTATGCCCTGAGGCGAGCACCAGTTAATTACCATGGGACATGTTTTTATAGCTCGACACAAATATCCTTGTTCAAGGTGTCATCAACTTTAAAAGCATTGTCTTCCTTATTTTTTTTTCGTGATTTGTTTAACAAATCCACTAAATGTTTATTTGATAAGTGAAAAACAACAGTTATAAAAACAGACAGTTTGTCTTCACTATATATATATATATATATATATATATATATATATATATATATATATATACACACATATATATATATATATATATATATGTATGTTTTACTTCAGTTGCTTTAGTGGCAGTTTAAGATGTTTACAAATAGTTACAGTCTAAGATTCTGGCACTGTAGTGGAAAACGTTATTTTCCACCTTTCACAATAGGCAGCTGTACTTTTAAGTGCTGTTTAATCTTGTTTCACTCCGCCTGTGCGCTGCACTTGTCACAAGCATTAGTCACACTCAAGTAGGCAGCCAGTGGGCCTGCTGTATGAGCCATTCTGTATAAATGTCTGAATACTCACTTGAAACAGTGGAATGTCAATGATATCCGAGTGTTTTCAGAAATGGAGCAGCACTTTACCTTTTTTGTGAAACTGTAAATCAATAAGGATAAACGGGTGGCTCTTTATACTAAGTGAATATTGAATTTGTTAAGTGCGTGGCGAACGAACCCTTGGGTGAGTTTGTAGAGGTGCTTACAGTTGCACGGTTGGTAGAGCTGCACAATAGCGTGAATTACAGTCTGCGAAAATTGTAAAACTTCCTTGTTTCATCCATCCTTGCGGTTAGATTTGACGTAAGATGATGAGCTGTCTGCACGATTCTTGAATACTCAACATGGCGACAACAATTTGCAACATTATTTTCGTTTACTGCCGGCAAACCAAACATCGTCATGGTCGGGTTTTATGCTGACTCCATAATGAAAATATCCATAATGGAGGGAAAAAAAGTTGCATTTGTGTCTCTTGCTGTTGCAAACATGTATCGAACTGAAGTTTTAAGACTGAGAACTGTACTGAACAGAAGCTTTTATGTACCGTTACATCACTATGCTCCATACTTGGAATAATTGAAATAGAACAAACTCAACTAACAGACTTAGCTGGGCACTCAGTTGACATATCTTCGACAAACCCGATTCCAGGTTGTCAGAGTTCCAACAATTTCTTGGACAGAAATTCCATATAAGCAACACAGCATGTGGTGTTAGTACACAAGTACATTTAATCTTGTGCTTCAAAACTTTGCGATTAAAATGAGAGATTGGCCAACAGCCAGAGTGATTATCATCTTGTGGCTTATGGATAACATACCACACCACACATCAAGTTTTCACACTCATGACAGCTTGCAAGCGTAATGTATCACCAGTGAGCCAAACTTCCGTTTACCCTGTCTTGACCTGACTCATTGGTAGCAAGCTACCATACAGTTTGATCCTCGCACACTAAAAGCAAAACAACCCCCCCCCAGGGTGTTTCACATGGCTTATAACACAGAGGAAAGTTATCCTCCGATAACCAGCTGGTTTGACTAACCATCATGTAGTTGTGTAGAAAATAAAAGGCTGTCTTTCTTGCATGTACTTCCCACTTTTAAAGTCCAAATGTCCAAAGCACCCGCTGTGTGTGTGGCAGCATCAGACAATCTTACACCCCTTTTGTCTACAGCAGAGGTGAAAACACTAAACAAACTATCTTTGTGGTTTGTCAGATTGTACCGCACCAGAGAAAGAGCTGTCAATCTCAATTGACTGCACAAGTCTTGTCCTTTCTCCGCATGTATGTTTCCTTGTCAGTCAGCTTCTGCCTCCCCTCCAGCCTCCTCTTGTCTGTCTGACAGTCAGGCAGGCAGACAGTCAGTTGACGAGGCCCCTGCTACTCAGTGAGCAGGGACACACTTGCAGAAAAACAAACATCAGTCTTTTCCTCTTCTGCTCCCTGAGTGTCCCTCAGGGCAGACTTGTACGAAGGAATAATGTCATGAGCTTTACAGCAAACTTTCTGCTCTCGCAGTTTTCAAGCCCCTAGTTTTTCTTCTCCTTCCCGTCAAGCTGTCTCCACAACCTGAGACGGCCAGAATCTAAACCTGACAAGGCTGACAACGGCGTCAGTTCTGACAACTCACACTCCCTGTAACTCGCCACCAGCCGGTGTAATAGCATTTCAATTACTTTGCTAAATCACAATCACGTATGCATGCGTAATTCCGAGCCCGAGGGGTGCGTTTCCACCATTTACCACCATCTATTCAAATAAGCAGAGTAGCACCAGGGGGCTTGCAAAGAGGTGAGTTAATTAACTTTGGTCAATTAATATTAGATGTCGCTTTTATTCCGACTCAACGAGGACAGTTGCCATGTACTAGTAAACAACTGACTGCAGAAAGAAAAATGGACGAATGACACGAATGAAACGAAGTGGAAATGTGGACGGATAACACCTAACACATCATGGCGGTGGACATCAACATGCCAGTTTTCACCGTGTTTTTCCATGGAAAAATCCGGAAGGAAACATCATAATGACTGTCCGTAACTTGCAGAACTCAAGTCCTGCATTGGCCGGACATATGAAGAGACGGACCACGTGAGGACGGCTGCAGAATGGAGAGAAGTCAATACTTCTTACGATTAAAAACTAGCGTTTTTATTGTCATTAATTCAATCAATGTGAAGACGTTCCACATTGTTTAAGTGTTGCTTCTTGTTCGACAGTTTCCAACCCAACATCATCCATAAGTATGAATGCCAAATGAGGAGGATACGCGATATCAACTCTGGCCAGTATCCACTCCCCACTTTTTACCAAGCTCCTACTGGCAGAGTCAAACTGGAAGCAAGTCGATAATGAAAGCAACAGAGCGCACAAATTCATTTGTCTTTCCACTCATTTGGTGAACAAGTTGGAAGGAGGAGGAGGGTTGTTAAACATCCAGACAAATTAACAGATGTGAGCTACTCTAAAGACAGCTCAATACCAAGAGCATCCTTCAGAGTGTGCAACGTTTCGAAGCATTTTAAATAAAGAGTAGGAGTCAGGAAAGAAGACAAAGATTTACCACGGGTTTATTCTCTGCAGCCAATTTACACCAGCAAATCGCCATGAAAAACAATAGGATTGCAATAAAAGATGCTGACTGATGGTTTCCATCGTAAAGCATGGAGAATATCATAAAAGCTGAGAATGTCAGGAACATTCTTGCACAGCTGAAAAAAAAAAAAGTCTGAATTCCAAATGAACTATTGATTGAGAGCACAGAGAGGTGATTGCAAGGAGGGTGGGCACGTCAGGACCACTTCATCCATCAAGCCAGTCTGAGCTCCCCAGCAGGAGTGGGTGGCAACAACACATCATTAAAGACGGAGGCTACTTATTCACACATAATTCACAGTATTTGGACTTGCTAAACCCACAGCCGTCCTCTTAGTCTGTCTGTGATTTAGGAGCGTTTCCTGCAGCTGGCATCAATATCAATTACTGTTGCTGGAGGATGTATTTAGGGAAGTGGAGGGACATATCTGCCAGGCTTTCAGTCGCTTTTGCTAGCAAGCGTTTCCCTACTGTCCCTTATGTGCAATGGTAAAGGTTTGTCCTGACACAGATGTAACACATGGTCACTATTGAGTTGGGAAATAGTTGCTGTAGTGTACTCATAAAGTGGCTTTAAAGATCTGTTAAAATTATAGTTTGTAATTGTGATTTTTTTTTCTTCTATTTCACAGCCAAATTATTTATTAAACTAAAAAGAATAATCCCTTCATTACAAAAACTTTCAGAAACATTTCCTGATTAATTTCACAAGTTCACTTTCACTATAAAATGTGGTTGTGGCCCAATGTCGCAGATATTCCCTGAATATTTTGCATGACAACAAAGGAAAACTGTATTGCAGTGCATTAATACTTTTCCACCAGCTGCGACGTAACTGTAGGATGCAATTTGCTGATACGGTTTCCATTTTTGAGTCCCATTTTGAACATAACAATCTTGACCGTAGGAGGTCTGTGTAGATCAGGGGTAGACTATTAAATTCACCACAGGGAGACTTGATGTACTGTGACTGTTTGAGAGGCCGCCCAGCCAAAATACAGAGGGACAGAAAAAAAGGGGGTGGGGAACATGGGTAACATGGACAAAACGTAAATGAAAGTTATGAAACTATTTCATGGAATTCTAAAAATGAACTTAATTTTTTTTCTTTCTCTAAAAAGTTTTTAAAAGATTCCACAACTTGAAATCCTACATTTGAAATGGTGAATATTAACCATGCAAAACAATATTTTAGCAATACTTTAGTCATTTATTGAATTACAACAATTGGAGAGAGGCAAGACGATCAAGCCAAATGGCATGGCTAGTATTTCAAGTGACACCTTCACTTATACGTCAGGTTTGTTCAATAAATGTCAAGATCTTTCATTCATACTGACGAAAACCAGCTTCCCCTGCTTACTCCCTAATGAGGTCGCGGGTGGCTGGAAATGTGCAAATGACTTGTTTAACACAAAAGCTGTCACTCTAATATCTGTCAAATGGATTAGCTGTCAATGTCAATTGTCAATGTTGAGCCACATCTGCCATCATTCAGAGTGAAAGCTGTAGCAGCTCAGTTCCATTAAAACAAGAAGCTTATTTGTTACGGTAGAAAATACACAAATGGAGGACAAACGTTGCCTGGTTCTGCAGCACATCATTACTCCAGTTGGGTCTCTTGGGTACCGGTGTGTGTGACATTAACCTGTATGAACTAGCATTAGCTTTCCTCAGAAGCAGAATAAAAGGTTACATTATCATTTGAAGTCATTCGCAAAGTGTTGCCGCCAAGCACAAACTGCTTCTTCCAGACATTAAACCCTTAATCCATTTTTCTATCTGAGTACTGCACTGTAACCTCAAAATGCTTGTTTAGAGATAAATATAGACCAAAACTTTGACAACTATTAAATATTAAGAACCTTAAGAACCAAGCTGACCGTGTTTAACCAGAAAACAAATGAGAATTCATCATGTTATGACGCAGCAGTCGCACAGTGGGCCAATACTAATTTAAAAAAAACCATGACACAGGCCATATTGATATTTGATAATGACACATAATTACGGGTGTAAATGTTTTTCTAAGAGTTGGATGTGCAAACACATTATCATTATTAACCACTATCTTCCTTTCATCAATCCATTTTTGTTGTCTCAGCGTCTCGTCTGGGAGGATTATCCATCATATCTGATTCAATAAAGTGGGTCTTATCGCAATCATACAGCCAAGCACGACACACAACGGGCCCTCCTGCAATATGTCAGCCGCTTCTGTGTTGTGAGAGGTGTGCTAAATATCTTTTGACAGCATACAGAACGTAGGCTGGCAGACTGGAGACAAGCTCAAGACTTCCAACTCTTGCGTCTCCGATTACACTTTACACGTCTCCCTGCCAAAACTCAATTTCCCTTGTAAAGCAGCTTTTCTTGACACCCCGAGATGAAAGATCAGATAAGAGGAAAACTTCCAGGCTGTGGCTTTTCTGGATTTCACACTTAAAAACACCCAGTTGTGACATGAGTGAGGAGAAACTGAAGACCAAACAGAAAGCAGTGTTGGATTGCGATCAGCTTTGTCACTGAATGTGTGGTCCGATTCATCTGTCTGAGGATCCCAGCACAGGACTGATCCTCTCAGCTCGCCCGGGGATTGACAGCTCCCCGTCAGCAGCAACTCTTCGCTTAAAATAATCATTTAAGGCCACTCACTCAATTGAACTCTTAAGATATGAATTACTGGGCTCACATCACTCAATAGCTCTTTAGCAAGTGAAAGATCTTCCACACAGAGGTCGCTAGCGGAGGCCCATTATCCTCAAGGTTTCTCTCAACTCTTTCATGCCTTACATGAACAGGAGTGTGGAAACAGCCACTTAGCACTTGGCACCTTTTGTGAGTGACTGGCAGGTTGTGTTGAATGGGCACTCATTTTAAGTGAAGACGGATGAAAATGAAGTGCTAAAACAAGTGCGAACATGTAGTAAACCTTCAACTTTTTCTGTGATCACACACACATGATAATCGACGATTGAATTCAAGTACAGCTTTTGTTGCGATGAAAGCTGACAACAGCAATGGACCGCCGTGATACAAAACTGTCTATTTGGTTCCTGCCAGTTTTCATTTTCTTTGGCAATGGAAGAGTAATTGACACAGATGAAGCTGAGGGTCTGTCACTTTACCATGAATGTTGAACAGATCTGTATTGACACATCACAAGGGCCTTGAACAGACTTCTTGGGATGAGTACAATTAGAAATTATGCATGATTTCAGATGCTGTGAACAGTGATGTCGAACACACCAACAGCTACAGGTATATCAGGAACTGCTGCCTTTTCAACAGATATTGCAATAAACCAATGAGTTTTCTGCTCAGGGTTCTCGTTCAATGTCCTCCATGCCACACAAACAATATTTTCAAGCATGACCTTTCTTCTATCAGGCAGGTTCAGCATCTCAATTAAAATAGCTGGAAGACGTTGTGTTCCAACTGAGAATCCACATTTATAAAAATACTGTAAGTAATATAAAACAATAAAAAACAGATGAAAGGTCAGAGAGAAGCTATTTTGGCCGTAATTCAGCTTTTTGTTTGCAGATTGTTAACACATCTTAAAACAAAAATATGGTCCCAAAGTACTCTCATCTTGATCTACTTAAGATTCATGATTTTTTTTTTTTATTTCATTGTCTTCACTTGACTCCTGGCCATCATTCTAGTCTATTGACATCACTTAACTGTAGCTAACATTTGCTTCCATAGTTAATACTCAGGATGCACACGATATTTAGTGACCAAATACAATAGTTTTGGAATGTGTGCATTGTTGCAAGACGAAATATAAATGAAAAAATATTTTGCTATTTTTGAAAAGCAAAGGTTATTGGAATATTTTAGTTAAGTTACAATATTAAATAAACATTTACTTCCTCTGAAAAACATGTATAAAAATGTATTCTAGACTATTTAACCAATATAAAAAATAAAAAAAAAACTGGACAGCATTTCATTGTCATAATACAGACTGGTCCAAATTTTCGATTTTTTCTAACTTTCAATTCATGGCCATTCATTGAGCAAATATACATTAACATTAGGCCCTACTCCAGGGTGGCTTACATTGTTATTTTAGAGAGAGAGGTCAGACAAGGTGCGTAAAACTGTGGATAACTGTTATTTTCTCACTGTGCTTGAGAAGAGCAGATTGATGATTGTGATGCATCTGTGCGGTGGACAAAAAAAAAGGATTCACTCAAGTCTACAAAGACAGAAATGTGCGTGGCACACGTGCCTAGATCGCATTCTTCAAGCGTGTGGAGCTTTTTCACCCACTTTGGCGGTGAGTGAGGTGCAAAACATTTCTGTGACTCACTACTGCAGAATCAAGAGCTTGTGCTGAGTAACTTGTTCTTGTGCACTTGGAAAAGAGCCACATGTTTTCAATCTTCAATTACGCTTATGTTCCCCACGGTTCCCATGGTTTCAGAAAGAAATTATATGTGGCCATTCTGCACCCATTTGTTCTTCATGTATGTCTTGACAAAAAAAAAAAAAAAACGACCAGATGATTTGAAGATATTGATTTCCCTCCAAGCCATCAAATACAACTGTGCCAGACAGGAAGGGACACGCAGCTCTGAGGAGAACAGAATGTTCTTTTCAAATGCAATCAACAATGAAAAGAAGTCACTCCAAGTGGATTCTTCAACAGCCTTTTAAAATGGTATTATTTGTCATGGATTTCCAGCATTATTTCCAAACATGCCTCCGTTTTTTTGGCCAGAAGCTCTAAACAAGCAACTATTTCTTACTCACAGATGACAGTTTTTTTGTTTTTGTTGTTTTATTTGGGAGAGAGATGGTTATACACCAAGGAGTCCGTTATGGGTCTCTGCTATCTGACGCATTACAGCAAAATCCGCCATACATTTGGACACGTCTATTTAAAGTTGTGAAGGTGACTGAATTTAGATGCGTGAGAGCTTTAATAATGCAAGTCCTCAAGAGGATATTTAAATTGAAAGTTGGAAATATCCATGCTCGACTACAACTTTGGCTTTCAGTGCATTAGCTTAACAGTCTTATAATACTGGAACTGGAGGCAGTGAGAGAGAATGCTTAACAAGATAAGCCATTTGCGCAACATACTTAATTTAACAAAAAAAAAAGAAGAAGAAGAATTCCGAACTGCAGGGCGCACCGGGATATTAGTAGCACCCATTAAATTTTGGAAGGAAAATAGATCTTGTGCACAAATAAGTCTATATATCACGAGTGCAGTAGTGCCGTCTGCGCCGTAGAAAGGTCTGTGGTGCACCTAGCTTAAAAATGAAGGCGTATAAACCGATTTTGAAAACAGGGTCTAGCATCAAGACTGACTCATGAAACAAATGCAGCAATCTTCTGAACTTGAATCATGAACTCCTCACATTTTTTCTTTTATTTACATTGAAGCGCTCAAACTTTGCTGGTTTCGTCTGCATGTCCGAAGTTCCGACACCATAGTCAGTCTCAGCTACCACTTCTTGTCTCCAGTCCTCCAGGAGATTGGCTCTTTTGTTGGAGCTGCAGACACGGCAGCGAAAACAGGTAAATAAAATGCCTGCGATTTAATCGGTGTGATGTGAGGAGGCTCAATATTTTGGAACCATGGCATCTTTAGTCTGTAAAAATCCAGACCACGAGAAAAAAAGAAGCGGCTTATAGCCAGGTAATTACGGTAGTAAGCATTTTCCAGGGTAAAATAATCCAAGCGAGATAATGTAGGAAACAGTGTCACTTTCGAAGGATAACAAGCCAAACACTTGGCCTCAACCCGCTATAAATCCGCAAGATTATAGGCTTGTGGCAAAAAGTACTAGTTTTAGCGGTAAGAGTATTCATTCTGGGTCACATTTATTACAAACACAGATGATAATAAAGCAGAGGAAAGCGATTTGTCCCTCTTGACATTTCAATAGATTACACAGATCCGGTGATTAAAATGCTTGCTGAGAGCTTTCCCTGGTCATTTAGTCTATCTCCAAAGATATCATTACCTTTCACAGATGGCGGAGGGGAAGAGTGTAATGACACGGCTATTATGGCTTTACCCAGTCGAGCAATTGCCAGATTGTGTTCTTAACACCTTTCTGAACAGCTCCACTTTCACTCAAAAGGAAGAATGTGAGCTTGAGGCAGAAACGACCTTGTTCAACAACTATTCAAGTGTTTTATACGCGTCTGTGCGCCGGAGGAATGTAACCTGATCAATCATCTGAATTACAAACTCTTGCTTAACAGCACGTAAGTCATCTTGGCATGTACCCTTTTGACTGTAAAAAGCCATGAGACATTGGATGAAGTTGACTTAGATTTAAACATACACCTTCTAGTAACGCACAAGAAACATTGATTTTCTTCATTTCTCTTCTGAACTTTTTGTTCATTGTTGTAACCACCACTGCTTTGTACTTATTTTCAAAGTAATATCTCTTTTGCATGTCTGTTTATCTCTGTTTCACTGATGTTTTAACTGTCAATTTGAGCATGTTGTGCATGTTTTTCCAGTTGTAAATGAGTCATTACAGATCATTGTCGCGTTTAATCAACCGAACACACACATTGTTGAAATAACAATCGAGATATTCTATTTTCCAGATCACTTGATTGCAACCTATATGGTTTCCCTCACTTCAAAGTGCAGGAAATCAGCGGATTAATCCCTGCACTGTTAATTACTTATTTGTCACGTCTCGACTTCCCACTTGGCATTTAATCAAGAGTAAACTATGAGCATGGAATAGGTGTGTGATTGTGTCCTTTTCTTCCATAGCACGTATCATTAGCACATTTGTCCTGCGGCGATGTGTTCTCTCTCACTGAAGCACTGAAGGGAGCTACTTCAATGAAGTATCGGCTGGCAGTCAGCCGCCTGCTGCAGTGAGCACTGTCGCTTCTCATAAACTGAATTGTAAATGGAGCTGTCACAACATAATGCAAAGATATCCATTAGGATAGTACTACTACCACCAAGAAAAATGAGCGCAATTTCTCAGCATTACTTGAACGAGTGATTTAAATGAATTCATGTAAAATCTACGATTTATTTGACTCTCTGTCTCTCTATGGGTCTGGAATGAGGCCCCCCTCAGCATTAGCGTCACCAGGCTCATACTCAAAAGACGTTGCATGAATTAAACGCCAAAAACTTTTTTACAAGACTCACTACATCATCACCCAATTTCACATCAGCAATTCCGACCTGGTACACAGGAGAAGCAATCCAAAATGTCTTTTTTGGATTGTCTTTTTGCCAATTTTAAAGGCGAAAAAGACTATTCTACATCTTGATTCAACACAACATTTTATAAAGAACCGAAAAACCAGGACACATGAAACTATGGTCCCGCTTAACAAAACACTGGTGAGGAAACAGGGTGCACTGAAGCCTCTGGCTCACCTTCCTGTAAGCAGCCTGGGATAAAACACCCAATTACCGACAACAGCGACGTGTTGGTTGCAATAGTGATGCTTTGTTTCGAGTAACAGAACATCAAGACATATGTCGGAAAATTAAGACGAAGAAGAAAATGGAAAAAATATATACCAGATAACAGCGCTGCAGATAAACACGCAAACCTAAACTTTGAAGGAGCTAGCGTAGGCTACTCGAGTAGGCGGCTAGCGTAGAAGGCTAGCGGGTTTTCCGATATGATTACACAACTTGAAGTTAACAAACTGTTAGTACTCTGTCTGAGAAGAGTCAGGACATGGGGGGAAGCTATAAAAGACAGAACTAGAGAGTGTCTGGAATAAAAGAAGGAGCTGAAAATGGTAAACATCTTTGTGGCTCAACTGCTGAAACAAGTGCTTCATCTGGACCAATCGCCGATAATAGACCGAGCTCTGCCAAGACGCCCAGGAGACAACAAATCACCATAACGTTTTACTGTCAAAATGTCTTCTATGGAGGAAAAAAAACAACTAAATTAGAGTATGTAAATCAAGTTGGATTCACGAAGATCAATGACATGTTTTGATCAACAGATTGATTTGACAACAAAACAGGAAGATCGCCACTGCTCGCCTGTGGTTAATATTACAGCAGGAAATGAAGCTCTTTCATAATATATAAGCCATGGAAGCAGTGTTCGAAACAGTAATGTACCTAATGGAGCAGAGAATGGAGATGGCCAACCAGCAGTGCATGTACAAGCCCTTAGATTGATTCTTTCTCCCTTCCCACCCAGGGGTTCAGATTTACATTCTGGTCAATTTGCCAAGATTGTACAATAAAAAAACCTCTTTGACCCCAATCCCAATTAGTGCCGTGATAATATGGGTCAGCCAACTATAGCATGCCTCTGAGGCCTGAGTGCAGACGCACATGACCACGGTTCAGCACACCAGAACACAAGTTAAGTGAGCTTGAGACTATTGGAGCTAGTGTGGAGAGGGACCAATGTTTTTCTCTTGATTATCACGAGTACAACGTGTTATCAAGAAGATAACATCATTTTGAATATTGCCGCTGATATATTCTTCAAAAGCATATTTGTTTTCTGATGAAACGCTCCCCCAAGAGCCTGAGCAACTTCTGTCTGTCGGGACACCACCTATCCTGCATCTGGAATGACGCCCAGTGCTTTACAGCCTCTGCTAACTAAACAAGTGCAGTTTGCCGTCCTACTTGTTCTACCACACTTTATCTTGTGTTGATCCTCCCCAGCTACGACTTCTCCTTTTTAGTGTCTTTGAAAATTGGTTTGGACTTGCCTGGATGGCTGGAATTTATAGCTCTGATTGACGTTCCCCTCGTTTTACCTTATGTAAAGATAGAGATGAGGACGAATGTCTTCAGAGCATCAGAATCATATTCATGAAATTGTGTGGTACAGTATGTGTATAGTATAGTATAATATACAAACAAGGTGAGTGAATTTAAGTGAAAAGGGTGTGAATGGGCATAAAACATTTCCTTGCACTTTCACAGTACACGATGAAATGACTTTAAGATAGAGGTGAACTGCTTGAGTTTGTATAAAGCAGTTGTTCTTGACCCAAAATAACAAAAGTTGGGTGGGAATTGGCCCAACAGAAAGCTCAATCTGTTGGTTTCATTTCAAGGCTGGAGGAGGAAAAACTCCATTATTGCATGTGCCTTGAAACTAAAACAGCAGGAACCACAGCGCTGCAGTCGTATGACAAGTGAAGTTGCACTTTGCCTCTGAATCTGAGAGGGTCCATAAACCCATGCAGTCAGCACAGTTTGTGTCCAGCACAAAATGCAATAATTCTCTCCTTTTGAGTTTCAGCACTGTGACCAAAGCGACATTTTCCCCAACATTCTGTTATCACACTTGTGTTAACCTTAAAATTTTGATTATAGACAGTGAGGAGAGAGGAGATAGATACACATGTACAAAACCAACCAGCTGACAAAAGCCATTAATAAGTCTTATATAATGTCATGATGAGACAAAATGTATTCAAATGTGGTTCCAACTTGAGCAGCCATTTTAGTCCAGAATGGGGAGGGTCATCAGCAAGTCAAGTTGTAAAAAGCAATCCTAAATCATATTTTAAAATTAGTAACCTGAGACTAAAATAATGGTTCAACCTATGATTTTAGTTGCTTCATATTTGGTCGTGTGTCAAAACTGAACTGAGAAATGCAGATTTAAGTTATTTAAAGAGCACAGTAATGGTAACACATTATATGGGAAACACACATTAGCTGTTAATAAAGTACTTACTAGCTTATTTACAGTTAATATGCTGTAATTATGGCATTGTTTAGTAATCTACTGCATATATTCAGATTCATTGTTTCAAAGTTGATAGTCAACTCAATTATCTTGTCTATATATTGAAAGCGGGATTGAGGAAGTGGCATCAAAGGATGTCGTGAAATCTTGAGACTGTTACTGGTAATTGTGATGTATTCTGGAAAGGTATCAAGAATGGAAAAATGCCACTGAAACACGCCTACCCATGTGATTTAGTAGCAGCGTTGTGTATTACAGCACATGCAACAGGGAGCTGCTCAAACTAAACAGTGGAGTGCGGCGGAAAAAAACCACAATGCCTTATCATGGGGTCGACTTGCAGAGAGATAAGTCCGATGTGGATGACCTGCAGGCCACTTACTGCACAGCTGAAGTCCAGCTATTATGCTTGTTATACTAAATCCACCGTAAACTGGTCCTTATTTCCCTCAGTCTGTGCCTCACACACACACCAGGGACCGGAGGGAATCAGGAGACCATCGTTCTGCCATCGAACGGCTCAGCGTTGTATGGTGAAGCATAATTAAATATTACAACTCCCTGGGCAGCATTATTGATTTGACTGGCTGCTTTTTCGTGTTTACTGGATAGACGTGGCTTATTTCGTTTTTGATTCATTAGCAGTGTATTTTCCTGTTGTGCCACTGGCACAATGTTAAAGTGGAACACCGCCTCATAAAAACATAATGCATGCACAACTCCCATAATTTATCACAACAATTATTGCCTGGCGAGTTCCTAATGTATCTAGTTTCAGCACTCTTTACCTCTATAAATGTTTTTTTCTTTATCTGAGTCTTTTGTCTGCACAGACACTGTATACTATCATCGTTCTACTCTCAAGTGGGCACTTGGCTGCAGTCGAGTTGAAAAGGCGATGAATGAAGCTCTACCTTGGCTGACTTGCTTTAGGAAGCACGAGCAAAGCCGGCGTTTGAAACCACAAGAACACTGCATTGTTAAGCAAATGTACGCAGCAGCACAATGATAGAGTTGGTGGTGTTGCTTATCATTAAGTAAACAGATCAGTTGTTGCTGTCCAAACACACATTGGCTGCGACAGCAGATAATCACTTGGGGTCACCAACAGTTTGTTTTTGGTCGATGGAATGGAACATAGAATGACCTCTCAGAGGTGTAAGACATAGAACACGAATGGGCAGTTACATACCTGATGTGTTTTTTACAATATAAAATACACTAAGCTTCACTTCAACAGAAACAATGTTTTAAAAATTCAATTTGCTATAAACCACACCTAGAGAGTCGCTGTCCCTGATAGAGACACACGCAAATGTATGCGTTTTGCTCTGTTACAGTGTGTAACATAAGAATGAATAGCTTTCTATGAAATATATAGGCTTGTTTTTGTGGCCTCACTATCTAGAGAATCCACACAATCAGAATTTGTTTAAACACCACCGGATTTTTCACACGCAGACAAGTCAACAACCAGTTGAAGGTCCGTAACAGCTTTCTTCTGTTCAGTTCTTCATAATTCTATTAAATCATCTCAAACAGCAGTTTGAGATTAACACAACTTTATTCTCCTAGATTTCTACTGTGTACCGTTTCCACTGCCAAGCAAAGCTTTTAGAGGTTCACCTGTGAAATGTCAGCGAGATAAACAGCGAGACTACTCTGCTTTGCATCACTCACTGCATATTTCATGGTCCTGTGGTTCACTCAATCCAAAATTTACGGTCCGATATTTCAAAGGAATGCAGCTGCCATCACTCAAGGAAACATCTGGATTCGTTCGTTGTTTAAAACGACTCCAGTACTTCCATGATTGTTGCTACATTATTTGAATCCTACACTTGTTTATTCTCCCTAAAACCTATTTAATCTCCATAGAATGGTTGGATTAAGTGTTAAGAAATGTATCGGTTAATAACGTTTAAGATACAAGCATTACATAATTCATTATACAATACATTGTTCAAAATAAACTTTATTAAATGTATAAAATATGAATAAATTATATTATTAGGGATGCTCCGATTGATTGGAGCGTTGTTGTAGAAGTCGCAGGGTAAAGACCGTAAGGAAAAAGTAGCAGCTTACAGTCCGGAAAATAAGTACAAACTTGGTTTTTCAGTGAGGACAACTATGAGATATGGCACTATAAAAGGATTCTTCATGCATAATCTATAGGAATGACTGTCACCTGCTGGTGTGGTAGTGAGCCTGTATATAACTCCACCTTCACATGTATTATTGGCTTCAATTGTCCTTGCTTTGTGTACATTGCGAGAACATGATGAATGCCAGGTTGAATGCATGGACTACAATACACACACATGCACAAAGCAACCCTGTCAAGAGTTCCCAGCAGGAGCGTTTGTCACAGGATTCATGGCTTTCAAACACTGTAACCGTGTCTTCCTTGGCTCTTCCTTCTGTAAGCCTCAGTTTTCATGCTTAATATTCTAGCCATGTAAGTGGTGAAACCAGACAGTGCTTCCACCTTCATGCATGGTTATAGATCTGTGGATTGGGTGTCGAGGAACTGTGGGACTTCCACCATTAACATCTGTGCATTTAATCCCCGTAGAAAGAATTCAACCTTTAGCATCCAGATCAATGCTGGGATGATATACTTCAAGTGAACAAAAGCAAAGCTATGAAGTACCTTTGGAAATGCTTGAAAAGACAAAAACAAAAAGTCCCTCCGGGATTTCCTGCAGTGAAAAATGCAAGTGAGTGATTCCACTCAAAACCTTCTTCTTTACGAATACCGTTTTTTAAAATGCAGACATCCAATATATATAAATATAAATAAAGGTATTTTTCTGGAGTTTGTACATCAATGATCAAACATGAAGTGGCTTCCCAAAAAGCATGCTCTCAGTGGATGCAGAAGAGTACACAACCTGGTAATTGAAAATGCTTTTCTAAGAGTCCTGAGTGACTCATCTGAAGTGCTCCAGATGAATCCTCCAGCCCTGAACAGAAAGCTGTTAGTTCTACATTCAAAGCAGGACAGACGGTATGGAGGCTAAAGTAGTATTTCAAGGCCGCTGACGGAAGTGCTGGTCGGGTACCAAGCCACTTTCTGTGCCAGGTCACATGTCAATATCCTAAATATTTCAACAAAAGCCTTACATTTATGAGGAACCACTAGTTTAGACATGGACTCTCTGATGAAAGAGCAATACTGGATTCAGGAGGAAGGGGAGTAATGCACTGGTAGAATGGAAAGACTGGTGCAATAGAAGGGGGTGAACCAAAGAAAGGTGCAATGCTGCTGCAGGTGTAGGACTCATCAGGTCTCCTCACAGCTACACAATGTTGTGCAAATGTGGCATTAGTATGCACTGCGCAGTGAGGGCTACACCTAGCATAGCAATACCAACGATCCTTGTTATATATTTAATACACTTGAATAATGGATGTCTACATGTGGTCAGGTGTTCTGTCCAGGTTGTCCCTTGATTCTGACTTTAAGTGGCTGGACTCAACAGCATCCACAACTATGTAACAGTTCAGACATCAGGCTAGAATGACTGTTATATATATTGACATTACATTGCATAAATAAATGTTTATATTATATATATCCAAAACATCCAGTGGTTTTTCCAGCTGAGGTGTCGAGCGGTGTCCCGAGGAGTTAATCTACACCATTAACATTTCAATTGGCCTTAGTAGGCCCCAGTTCATGTCCAATGAACCGACGTTAAATGACGCTCAAATCTAATCTACTTGGAAGACTGGCTTTTAAGGAATCCATTTATAAATCACAAATGAGTCAGAGATTGTCTCTAATCTGGCAATGGGGCTGCAGTGACTGCACAATTAGGGAGCAGGACAACTGGTGCAACAAGATGCTTTTGTTGCATGTATCCTGCTGTCTGTGATCTTTATGTTGTGTCTGTGATCTTTATGTTTGTCTGTAATTGTATGTCGTGTCCAGGTCTGTGAGAACAGATATTTCATCCATGCTATATGTCTCGTACTGTAGCATATTTGACAATAAAGTTACCTTACCTTACCTATGCTGTTTCACTGGCCTTACACACAGAACCAGTGTGGGCGACACAAAACAAACAAAAAAAAAATGATCATGCTTTCAAGCAACTTTATTAACAAAGAGAAAGCTCCTTCATCACCACCTCATATCAAAACCAAAACTGGTTTGAAAAGTCATGTTTGCATTTGTTTAGAAAACACACCGTCAATAGATTTGATTTCACATTAGCGTGTATCCCAAACCCAAGTACCAATCAATGCTCTCTGCTTGTGTTCCTGAAAGCTGCACCGGAGAAAAATCAATGGCTGCTGAATTGTTGGCATTTTGAAAATGCCTTGGACGGCAGTTACAAAAAAAAAAAAAAAAACTTGGACTGTTGTAGTGCGCCTCATTAAACGCATCTGTCCGTGCGAAACGAAAACCTTTTGCTGACATAATTACAGCGACCGATTCTTGACACAAAGGCCGTTGAGTCCTGTCTCACTTTACATGTCAATAGCCATTTATTAGCCAGGCGTTATTTGTCACTGGGAGGTCTGGCAACTTATCAATTAACCTACTATCATGATGTTGAACTCCTCACTTCACGATGCCTCCCCGGCCTCACAGTGATGACTCAACTTAATCCGTGGGTATTGATGCATCAACGCAACAGCTTGTGTGTGTCGGTTCTACATCGTGGGTGTGAGACACATTGATGTGAATCTGCTGCCTCAAATGAAAAGATAGATGGGCACAGCAGAATTCATAAATAAGAATTGGCACTCAGCTGGAGCCAACAAGAACCTGCTGGTGCATCAGTGGCACTAGAAATGAAATGCAAATGGCAGCGAAATGCTTCTATGAGAGAGTGTCTCCCCCAGAGGACAGGCACTTCAGACAGACTCAGTCTTCCAGGCTACTTGCAGGTTAACTTGCTGTGTATGCGGAAATGTGTTATTTGGACTAATGCTCAGTCAATGGATTCAAACAGACTCGAATTTAGACACATGTATGATGAGGTGCAGTGTCATTACAAATGTGGAAGTAGCTACAGGCTATGATCAAATGTACAACAAGTATATACCTGGATGAATAAGAGTATCTTCAGTCACTAGGTTTGCACATCTGAACCAAGCTAAAATATATTTATTACACATGGACTGTCTAAGATCAGACACTGACAAAATGAAATGCTGTATTTTTGCAACTCCTCTTACAGCAATGTGTACCACAACCAGGCTTTTAGCTAGAGAGGGGTGTGGGTCTCAGGGCACCCAGGGGACGCCCTAAACTAACATGAGAAATAGGGTGCCCCATTTTTTTCAGCAGGACGCCCTAAATTTCATTTCATCATTAGTGCCTGGTGATTTAGCCAAATCAAACTTTGCAGATTGTCATCTGTTAATGGACCAGCGGCTTTGCCAGAGCAGGCACCATATTTGTTTTGAAATCTTGCAGTTATCCACATGTCACGAGTCACAACACTCAAGTTGTGAGATATCAGTTGAAGTTTTTGAACAATAGGCCAGAAAGAGAATCCGATTTTTGAATCACTAAGGCTGCAATTTGGAAAGCAAAAGCGTGCTGCCAAGCTGAGGCAAGCTCTGCGAGACAGTGGAAGAAAACTCTGGCCACCTGCCATATCTGGCGCCCCAATCTACACAGGTCACTGAGGCGGAAACACCGTCACGTAAGCAGTGACTGCACTATCCCACAAGCAAGCAAGAGCAACTCAACATCAGTCGAAGAATATCTGGACTCTCCGACCCATGTCTCACATATGTATTCTTCTTTGAATATGTATTTGAAGTATGCACCTAATAAGAGTTCACAAACATCAACTGAGCACTTTCAGTTATAAAGCATGTGTTTATGGAGCACTTAAGTTCAAGTTAGTGCATTTATTGGTCTTTCCTCAGCAGCAGTTTCTTTGTGCTGTTAATCCATATACTTTCTCATGATATAGCAGCTTTTACCATTATAATATTTGATTCAATGGGATATATTGAACACGTAATTTCTATTTCTTGACTGTACATTTTGTGTTGTTACTATATGAACGTTCCAGCTGTGCACAACTGCTCCCTCGTCCTCATAACCAGCCTTGAAAGGCCTGAATTTAAAAAGAGAATGTAAAGTATCGTATTTGGAGTAGGTAAAAAAAGGTGTAATTCTGCCTTCTTTTGTAGAGGTCAAACTAGAATTTCAACTTAACCTCTTAGTAATGTTCCTGTTTGAAGTAAATTGATATTTGATACACCATTTTGCCAGAGAGTTAATTCACTATCTTTATGATGTGTAACAAATCGAATAAGATGAAGAATGGTTTCCAAAAACAATACAAGTGGTCGCTCTGTGGGACACAGAATAACAATCTTTCCAGACTTCATCGCACCACCGGGAGGAAATAAGAGATTCCAAGCAGGCCAATTAGGAAAGCGTTGCATTTCAGCCCTTTCCAGTATCATCACAAGCAGTCACTCATGTAATAGATGGCTGTTAACCTGCTGAGTGAGATGATGAGAGGAGCTGGTCCTGAATGCACGGTGTTACATTGAACAGCAGTGAAGAAGGAAGTCACAGTGCCTACACAGGAGACCTCTCATGAAAGCAGTGTGTAAGTTACAGTGGCATTGGAAACCATTAATGAAGGGGAATAATAGAGATGTGGGCACAGTGGGACACCACTGAAGCTGAGATCAGGAAAATTGTATTTCAAAGAGCTTTCAATGTTCGCTGTTGCAACATTGTCATCACATAAGAAGCTATGAAAATTCTTTACCGCCGTTGAATGTTTTCGTAATGTTAAATGTCATTTAAAAGTCACCACAAGGTTCTTACGGTGAGAATGTCATTTGAACAGAACAATATCATAATACCAATAGCATAATTAATAGTATATCATAAAGTGGTTGTGCAAGTTGACATCAAATAGAAATAGAAGAATGCTGGAGTCCACAAAAAATGGCTTGTAGAACACATTTAACTAGTTCAGTCTACAAGCAGCCAAAGGCTTGAAAATCTCGAACCAAAAAGACGACTCAGAGTATGAGAAACTCTCTCATACCGTTAAATGTCTATAGATCACCACCTCTTTTCTTGCTTAATTCCTGAGTTCCACAAAAATGTTTTAACTAATTTGCATTAGTAGCAAATATGGAGGAAGGACACAAACTTTAAAAACACAACTTCAGTCACAATACAAACCATTGCAAACCGTACAAACAATTCGATATAATTTTCCAAACTGAATATCAATCATATTTTGTGCTTTTATCTGTAACTGTATTTCCAGGTTTGACAGCTGTCTTTTTCTCCAACTTCAATACCAAAGTTATGATCAAAGGCGCTCACAAAATATGCCACACACTAATTTGCTGGAGAACGGTAACAAAGTTTTTACCAGGTTTATTACCAGCACGTATGATGTTACATTATAAACACCACACTTTAAAACTGAAAGAACATCAACGATGCAGACAGAAATATAGTCATTACCAGTTCACCGGTTGGATTCCCCATATTGGAATTGATTTTTCAATTTGGTTCTGTTCCGTACCGACAGACGTCGGTGTCAGAGGCTGAGGCTGACTATCCTCACACAAGTGAAAAGAGCTCTTGAATTGTTCTGCTAAGAGCTGAAGGTGACGAAGAAATGTGAGCAGTGAGTCATAAAAAACTTCTTTAAGCCTGTTCTTTTATGAGCCAGTCTTTAAGGAATATGCTTTCTCTTTGGCTCCCTCCCACTTGCATTAATGTTAATGGCCTGCGCTTAAAAGGCCTTATATCTAATGTAGTGATTCTTAAAATAGCATCAGCTGTAGCCTCATTAACCAACTCAATGTGAATTTAATTATCTAAAGCTATTATGGGTTTGGTATTTTAACCTCAGAATACAGTGGTGGCCCAGTTCCATGTGACTCCAATAGTCAACATGTTACCAAAAACGGCGTCCATAGTGGTACACTATGGGGTCACTTAAGTCCAGCTTGACGGGTTAAAAAGTGTACTTCATAAATCAGCACGGCCATAAAAAGATGAGCTCAGAGAGAACCATTCGCAGGGTGATGACATACGCCCAACCACCACACATCTTGAACCCAGACCACATTTGAAGGCACCCAGGAAAAGAGAGAAATGCAAGCGCAGAATGTTCAGGAGCACAATCGGCCTCAGCACTGATAACAATGAAGTAAAACACTCGTAACAAAATGATAAAAATCGATTGAAAGTAAGCCACGCAGGCATTTTAAAGAATAGACCGGGGCACGCACTCACAGGGAATGTTAGAGAAAAGCACCAACAAATCCAATTACTTATAAAGATTTGAAGCAAACCTGAGAAGGCAGTGAGCTGCAACAAGTCCTACCCTTTATTGAAGATTAAACAGAAAGAAAAAACATTTACCTTTCACAGTCTCTTTAGATAAAAACCTTTACAGACTGAAGTCTTCTGCTTAAATGCCATTACAGAATGGGGAGAGGAGCAAATGGAGCACTTCTTTGGAAACATCAGAGCCTTGCTACGGCTGGAAATTCTTAGTTCAGCCTTTACACGATCATTTTCACCAGACTGACAGCACGGTAGTAATATTGTCTATTGCTTCAAAGCAATAAAACGTCAGGGGACGTCGACAAAGAAAATGATTTCATGGGATGAGAGATAAAACAGTGATGAGAACGCACAGTGTGCCAAGGGAAACACAGCTCTGAGATATTGATCAAGAATAGCCGCAAAACAATTGACAAACAGGAACAGGAAAGTTGTAATGAGATGTTGACTTTTGCTCAGGTAGATATCGATAAGGGATGTACTTTAAGAACTTTAATACAGTGAAATAATTTGACAGCGTTTTAGTTATAGTAAAAAAAACAACAAGATTATCCAAACAAATGAAAAGCACATTTGTCCATGCTTCAAAATAAATAAGGTACTGCTGTTTTTTTTTGTTTGTTTTTTTAAGTAAAAAACAAATTTAAGAAGAAGACAATCAATGGAGAACATATCTGCAGCACAGGTGTCTGCTTTCATAAACGGTTTGTGTCACTGATGAGGATGAAGAATGATCAACATGAACAAGATAAAAAATGTTTCAACAAAGAGGTAGCATAATGCATAATCCCTGTGGTATTACTAGGGTGCTTTTGGCATGTTTCTTAAGATAAAAATCCCAATAGAAACCTCATAATGACTGAAATTTCTAGCTGCTCCTTGTTTCTCTATTAATTCAAAGCAGACAAGAACATTACAGTTTTCAGGCTTCGAAGTCCATTAAAAAAGGTCCAAGAATCTGGAAGCTTCTATTAACCAAAACACTGATACAGACTAGTGGCAACTTAAAATAGGGCTATTTAAATGAATGCTATGCAGGCAGGAAACATGCTAAACATGCAGATCAACGAACATTGTGAGCAAGAAGTCTGAGAGTTTCTCACTTGAGCTCAAAAGAGCAATAAAGGCGCAGCACTTACAGCAGGTCATTAACACATTAACAAGCAGTTTGGTGGACTTGATCCAAATCCTCCTTCAAGCCAGTCTGCGCGCAGGAATATGAATCACTCACCGCCATGCTGTGTTATTAATCCTGTCGTTTCATTTGGGATGTAGTGTGACAAACTCCAATATTTGAAGCTTCGACAGGGGAAAGAAGTATTGCAACTCAATATTGCCGACTTCCCTCGGCGAACTGAAGCTGCATTAATAAGCTCGATCATATTCGCGTCCAGACAGCGCGCAAGTGTGTATGTGAGGGTTTTTGATTATTACAAGGGTGATTTGTTTTCGCTCATTCGCACAGTGGGATTTTATTCATCTGTAAACCACACAGTGGCACAACCATTTTGTGCTAAAGCTGTGTGAATTGCTGTGAATGTACATTAATTCAATTTGATGCAGCAATATATTCTCATTTGTTTCTAAAGCCGCTCAGTCGGCTGCTGCACACAACAGTGAAAAATGGGTTGCTTTAGACATGAACAACACAATTACAAGCTGCAATGATTTTACAGTGGAGAAGAATTAGTAAACCAATTATGATCATAATTTGTAATTCAACTGTGTCATTTACATTTTCCTTTTCGAGTAGCAAAAACGAACTGATGGTTAAAGGAATGGATTTTATCTGCTTTACTCAGCAGAGGCAATATGAATCCATAATGGTGCTCATGCATACATAAACTGAGCTGGTCCTAGCAGTGTAAAATGTAGCTGCCTCAAAGAGGTTTTGTGCGTGATGTATCACTTCGAAATGTATTGCCTCCAAAAATGGCTTCAATACAAGAGTAAACACTTCACTTTGGCTTTCACAACACCAAGAAATAATAGCCACATTTCCCAAACGCCATGCAAACCACGCCTCTTGAAATAGGATTGAGATCATTTTTTTTTGTGGCACGGTGACGCAATATTGTGTCGCTTCACTTGTTTTGGTCTCTTTAAATCAATATCGCGGAATTGCAAATATGGCACTTCAGTGAACTGATGCCTCTCGGTGCCTCCTGCAAACCACGTCGAGGGCGAGTCATTGATCATGGTGCGGCGCTGCACGTTTTTTGTGAGTTTTAATAAGGCCTGAGGTACTGTGATACATGGAGTTTCCTTTATGTGCCATCATGAGTATTCCTGTTAACTGAATTTCATTTCAATAGTATTAAACCATTTTAATTGCTGTTTACATCCCAGGATTTATGACCCTCCGGAGCCAATTTAAATAGTCATATTTCAGCGATCTTTTATCATCCATGAGAGAAAGAAAACAAATTATCCTTTAAGACGCTTAAGAACTGTTGAGTTCAAACTATAATTGTTTATACAGGTGTATAAAGTAGCGGCTCACTTAAACTGAACCAGAGCTAGTTTTTGGAGTTTTTGAAGCAAAGGGCAAGGAGTCGACAAAAAACTGAACATTATCTGTGTTGGAAAATGGGTGGCTTAAGACAAGTAAAATAATTGAGTTTAATTATTTATTTATTTTTATTACGTTAAAAGCTCAAATATGTTCAAGGAGCAACTTTTCACACTGTGATATCCATAAGCAGATTTGTTTGCACTCAGTTCTCATTTTCTTCTCTTTTCCTTTCTGCTTCTCCCTTCAGTGGATCATCCTCCTCCATCTCCCCCTGTCCTCTGCTTCCTCTTCTCTCAAACCTAGAAACCTCATGTCCTCCTTTACCACCTCCATAAATCTCCTCTTTGGCCTCCCTCTCTTCCACTCAGTTCTCATTTTGAACACATTAAAAATAAGATTCATTGATTTGAAAAAAATAATCAACCGATGAATCAATTCTTAAAATAATCATTAGTTGCAAACTAAGTCACAACAGCATGAGACAATCCAAGGAGTCCTGAAAACACTTGGAACATGAACCGGTTCATTTCAGTTGTGATGAACGCATGAGTAAGAGATTTTAAATAACAATGGAGGAGCAACAGAGAGCAGCATGTTATAATGCAGACATGATAGCTCCCATTAATAAAAGCAACTTCACAGTAGTAGCATACTGTGAACTCCTGTGAACCGTCACACCACTTGTAAGACTTCATAAAGTCGAACTCTTCTCCTGGGGCTCCCCCGTGACTTGCTGTGGCTGACAAAGCGAAAAAGTGAGAGCAATTGAGAAGCATGCTTTCCTGAGTTAGGGCACAGCAGCGAGCAAGAGATTGGGATCACACTGCATATATTAAAAGATGGAGCCTGTCATCCCAGGACACTGCAAATTCTGACCTTTGAGGAGCAATGCATCAACCGATTAGGTTTCTACAGGATTTAAAGCCGATGCAAATACATTAGAAATCTATGGGAAAGTGATGAAATGTCACGTGACAAGAAACAGAGTTTGTAAAATGTGTAATCCACAGAAAACTGTAGTAGTTAAGATACCCACGGATATGTACTCTACTTCGGACAACTAAACTAAACAATGCTTAGCAATATTAAACTGTTGCAGTTACATCAATGGAAGTCAACTTCTACCTACTTATGGTGCCAGCCACGCCATAAAACACATCTGTAACTGTAATTCATGACTTATATCCTTAATCATATCCAACAAAAGTTCATATTCAGGTTCAACAATGTCCTAACAAGACTATTGCAATAGCCGGCAACAGCTTCAAGCGTCGACAAGTCATGGCAACATTGCTCTGTTTTCTGCGCATGCCTGAATTGGCATATTCTGCTGTAGGAGGACAGTTGACCAATATATATATATATATATATATATATATATATATAAAAAATATCATACGTGTCATATGCTGCTAGTTGACTAGACAGTCTGTGTATCGGGAAGCATTTACATGTTTTGACTGAATAACAACACAGTTCATCCCACTACATTTATGTGAATGAATCCATTTGAAAATAAATCATATCTCAGGAGTATAGCACTGGAATGTTGCCTTTGACCAGTTTCCATTCAGGGGAGTAGCCAGAGTACAATAAATTACTTCCACTCCGATTAAACTGTTGTAACATGGATCAAATAGCTTTCACAAAAAGCACAGCAGCCATTGCAACCAGAACTGAACATCCCTCTTGTATAGTGGAGCTTTGCGGGAAAACACTCACAAAAACAATCCCAGAGCAGCACACACAACAACAACATTGGTGGCACAGATAATGGTCTCTCGTTCCACTGTTTAATACTGCATCTGTTAAATTGCAGTTCAAACAAGAGCTGAATATACTCACAAAAAAGCTGCTGTTGTTCAGTCAGGAGTGAGCAATAAAAATCGTTTCGCACTAAAATATTAACGCAGTGTTAATAACCATTTCCATTGCATAAAAGGCACAGGCGGGGTATCGTTTTAACTGAAAGTTCAGTACTCACCTCAAGAGCCTCCAGGGTCACAAATCCAGTGATGGAAAAGCCATCGATGATGTCTTCCTCGGCAGAAGTAGACTCCTTTCGTTTTCTCCGTGGAGGTCTACGGCGAGAAGAGGAGGGCTCCCTGTTGCTTTCCCTCTCCGAATCAGACGAAAAGTGAAAGACGGAGCCTTTAACATGACTGGTGCTTATCCCATTTGGTCTCCTCTCACGATCTCTCTCTGACCTCGACTTCCTCTTCTTGTGGAGGCCACTAGATCGGGGAGCATCCATGCCCTTCATGGGGAACATCCAGGTATTTCTTTTTCAACAAGGAAACAGTCCTCTTCAAGGGCCAAGCCAAGTCCCCTGGACCGGCTTGACCTCAGCAAGAGCAGAGAAGTAAAATTCCCTTTAGTATCCAAGGATATTCAAGCAGTGTATTACATCCAAGATAACATCCGACAGGTGAAGCCTTTGGACGAAGATCATTGAGCCACGCTTGGATTCAGAGCTGCTGCAGATTCTTCAACCAGAGACTCAAGTTAAAGCAAAAGTCAGTTCGGTGAATGCGTCCTGCCACGCTGACCAGAGCAGGTGATGCCACATCTTCGTTCTCCTGATCTTCTTGCAGTATTTCCTGCCAGAGAAAAAGAGAACGTATGCATTTGCTTCTTGTTTGCTCCGTGTTAAATGATAAAGCTACTTTCACAGAGGTACTAAGTGATTTATGCCACATCTGACTGTGCATTTCTCAACTTCAGCCAACTACTTACATACTTACTTTGTAATCAAAACATTAGATTTCTAAAATTCATCATAATTTCTTACTCCGCCTGCAGTCTCTCAATATGAGCTCGGAGTCAGTGTTTTATTACACTCGGTTAATTGCCCATAATTTTTCAGGAAGGTAATATTACTTTGTGCTACAAGTTGTCTGAGTCGACAACCATGAATGAAATGGGTGTGAAATGAAATTCCAATTCACCCGAGTCACTTTCATAACAAGGATCTGTGGACAGAAACACAACACATGCAAACACAGCCTCGGTCCTTGTGGCGTCAAGTGTTCAAATATGGAAATCTGACGGTGACAGTTAACAGGATGAACAACTCAATACACAAAACTTAACACCAAGTTACTATCACAATCCAAGTCCAAGGAAATGATGACATGATTCAACCACCTTCTTGCTGACGTAAAAAGGCCTGGAGTCAAATCAACACTACATCCATAAACATATGTGAACACAGTGTGACATTAGATATGAACAACTTCAGCTCCAAAAAGAAGCAAAGCTCGACATGGATGCATGATTAAAAACGCTCTCCAGAGTAACAAGTGTTCTGTCATTTCTTTACCAACATATCTGAGTGAACATCGCCTCACAACAAAGGCACATCCAAAGAGGCTGCATGCCAACACTAAACTATGCAGCAAGCAAATGCCCCCTGCAACCTCTTCTTCTTCGCCCCCCCCCCCAAATTGTCAATTCACCTGGTCACACTAAGATAGCGTCTCTCTCACTCTCTCTCTCTCTCCAGTAGCCTTTAACCTGATGCCCCCTGCCAGCCACATAGCAGCAGAAATACCGCACATTTAGAAGCGGGGAAGTGTTGAAGCACTCGCCCTGGCTGCCCCTGCCCAGCCGACCACTCTTCCCCTCGTCTCCGTCTCTTTTTGTCTGTCTGCGCTGTCAGTAAAAGATCCCCGGCTCTGCAGACTGCCGCTGCTGCCTCATGCTCCCGCTCTCGAAGCGTCATTCTCCGCTAGAAGACACACAACAAAAGCTGCCTCTCTATCTCTCTCTCTCTCTCTCGCTCCCTCTCAGCTCCAAGACACGTCATGCAAAACCAAGAAATGCAAACCCTTCGAGTAGGGAGGGACCGTCCGGATAAGTTGCAGGCCTTCGCTCACTAGGGAAAGAAATGTTCACGCACGATAGGGTTCGGTGCTGGCAAAATAGCTCCTCCACGGCCGTGGCAGTGGGTCTCTCCTCCTCCGAGCTTGAGGATCCCGGAGATGTGGGGACCGGGGCGCAGTGATACGGCGATGCCGCAGTGCCGCTGTACTGGCTGCCCGCTTCCTCCTCGGCGCAAATAGTGCTGCCTCTCTGGGTGTCTGACTTGGATTTATTGGACAATACGAGGCGGCATCACCCGAATAAAACTGGAGTGTCGTTTGCTTGTGTTTGAAGGAGCGCAGCGGAACTGAACCAACTGAAAAAGTTCAGAATTAACAACCAAAATTGTGTTTAATAGTATGGCAGCATTGAAGGCTGAACCAGCAAATTACTGCCTTAAAACAAGAAAGCTGGGATACACTTGTCATACAAGACATAAATTTACCTTCTTAAATGGTAAATAGAAACTTTTCAATCCAATACCAAACCTAAATGTGCTAGAATGATGCTCGGAGTTAAAATAATAAACTGCAGCTTCACACCGACTGTTAATTCCATAGGCATCATGAGTTAAATGTGCACTTTGTGGCTGAGAAGTTGGTGCAGGTGTGATGCCGTTTTCTCGTGTTTCCAGGTTTCATCTTTATAACAAGGGTTGGTCAGTTGTTTAAAAGTTTAAAAGACACATTTTAAGAAAACATAATGAGGCGCCAATAATAAGTCTTCATCTGTTAACTTTCTAAACTAGATGAAGCAAAAGAAACTGTGATTTTGTTTGAGCAATAGCTTCTTTACACTGTTTTTTTGCACATTTGATGCTTCCAAAATCATCAATTAGCCGTTTGTTCTGGATTATTTCGTACTATTAGAATCCATCCTCCTTCATTGACTAATGACTTTGTGATATCAGTTTGTATTCAGCGCTAAATAAACATGTTCTCCACTTTCTGACGACCTGCAACCGCAGCTGCGACATTTGTTGCTTGAAAGCTTCAGCCTTGAATTCAGCTCGACTGCAACGTCAACAAAATAATTTCAGCTATTAAGCAAAATATCTAACAGCCTGTTGATATGCAAATATTTAATTTACGTGAAAAATATTGTTTTATTTTAATTAGAAATGTGTGCTTATGTCCCTTTTAAAATCAAAATCACAAATGGATTTTTGGATACGTCAGGTCCATTATGTTCCACTGGCACAAGAGCATCCTTGTTCTGTTGCTATGGGGTTTTCACAGAGGTCATAATTTGTTTAAGGGTGACAACAAGCTAGTTCTCTGTGGCCCGAGAACGAACATTGGAGCGTTGTGTATTTTTAGCCTGATCTAATGACGCACTGGCTGGGAGCTGACTTGAGTGCCTGGATTCCCCACGTCCAGTAAATCAAGGAGCGTGCAACAGCTTGGAAGCATAATGCCTGTAAGGTACAAATGCACTTGACCCCGCCTCATCTTTCCGAGTGTCCTTGTGACAAAGAGGCAAACTGGAGGAGAGAGGGGAAGCAAGCTCAGCTCCGTCTTGCTCCACCCATTCAACTGGTGCGAGGATCCTGTGAGCCGCAGGTGATCATCCCATTTGTTTGACTTTAAATACATTCACACATTCAAATAAATGCATAGATGTAAATATTCACGTTTTTGTCTGACCCAATGTAACAAAAGATTGAAGCAAAGCTTGTGATTAAATACAATACAGGTACATAATTCAAGTCATGAAAACAAAGGTGAGTGACCTCCATTATGTCCATCTTAACTAAATGGCTATATTAAAAATGCCAAAAAAACACACATCACGTACAATATTTATTAAAAAAAGATCTACATACATGTTCAGTGGCCAACAAATGCTTTGTTCACACATCTCCTCATGAAGGATTAAGGAATATTATATGGCCAGATAGTCTTAAAAACTAAAAAAAAACTGATTATTCATAAGTGTATTTACAGCATATTAGCTGGTAATTAATTATAAAGTATTGCTTAGTGACTTGATAAGACCGACTAGATTTGACCTTGGAATAGTCAATGCACATTCACTCCACACTACTGAGAATTAACTGTAAATAAGCAAGTATTACTTACTTGTATTCCTTAATCTAAAGTGTTCCTGCAACCACCAAATGTAATTCTTTATGCTTTGTGTCTGTAATGTTTTTAATTCTACTGCACAAATGGATGATTTTGACAATGAAACCGCAGCTCAGTGATCATTTATTCAGCAAACACATTACGAAGAGCAAATCCATCTCAGATTACATGATAAACAGTAGGAATGATATGCTTAAACAAGCACTGGGTGAATTTAACCCTGCGAAAAGACAGCGGCTCCGACGCTCAGCCTGCACAGCAATGGGGGAAAAAAAGAAAACAGCTATACTTAATGCTTTGCAAATGTTGCCTTCAGCTAATGATCTTCTGAACCCCTTTCTCTGAGCAGGGTCAAGGTCAATCGGGATTTCAAAAGAAACGTTTTAACTACAGAGCGAGAGATAATTAACTTCTGTGCAATATTTGTGACACTGTGAGCCACAGTTCTACAGTGCATTCCTCTCCCTTGCAGGCCCAGCACACAACTTCTGATCGAAAGAAGTCCAGCCAGTCTTCTGAAAATGTTCGAAACGTTTTCTTTTTTCGCCAAAAAGAAATGCTTCATCTGAAATACGCCATATGGTGACCATTAGAGACTTATGCAACAGAAACAAAGACACCACGTTTCCACCTGCCTGTTAAACTTTGTCTTCTCAGGGCAGTCGTTCAAATGTGCCATGATCATGCAATACAGCTGGCATTGATAGAACCAAAAAGATTCCTGATTCCACGTGATCTCATTTTGTTCCCCCTGCAGGCCTGCCTAAAAGCTCTATAATAGCTTTTATTACACCCAGTGAGTGCTGAACAATAGTCCTTACTTGGATATTCCCTCAGTACTGCAAGTACTTGCGAGACCTCTTTCTTCACTTTCTCCCTGCATTTCCTCATGCAGCTCAATAAATGTATAGCACAGATTCTGACAGCTCCGGAGCTCGTGCGTGGGAGGCGTGCGTCCCTGAAGGGCTTAAACAACTTAAAGCACATGTAAGCAGCAGATGAAGTAGGGTGTGTTTAAGTCAAGGTAAAGAGTAGAACATGAAACCTGAATCGTAAAAGGCTTTGACTGCCAGAGATTCATGAGCTCAAAGAAGAGCAAGGTGATCAATTTGACAGCGAGTTCGAAGAGCGATCAATAAGACTGACAGCTGCTTCGGCGATTGCAAATGGAGTTTCTAGTCGTGATATTTAATATGGGACGACTTCAACTTTCCTTCAAGCCTCACGTTCGATGAGACTTCATAATTAATCTCCGCTGACAAATTTATCTTTTATTAATTATGACAACGAGCCATCGACAAGGCTTTTGTTGCCAATTTCATTCATTTATAGACGTCTATTGTCCACTGATGTGTTGTAGACTCTGGGCAAGTTGTCAGTCTTCAAACAGCAAATGAATACAGACAACCACTCGAGCTAGAACAGCACAGCAATGGAGCGTTTAGATTCGCCTCTTGGCCTTCATGGCCAGGTTTAAATCACAGCACTGATCATCTCAGTAGTTTATTTATGGTGATAAATGTGTGATCATCTATACTTCAAGTCCAAATCATGAGTGTCCGACACACTTAAATCCACAGCTGATGTGAAACAGTTTTTGGTGACACAGAAGCGACCCACAAAAGCAAACAAAGACCTCTTGAACTAAACTATGACAGTGTTCCACTGTGAAGCCACAGCACGAACCACAGTAAGAACGCGCCCGCTTGCGTTCGACCGCTCGCAAATCAAAAAGGAGTTTATTGCAATTCGACAAACAGGAGCGCGTTGTATTTGTGAAAGAGCTGCTGAGTCAGCGAAAGAGCAGACCAGAGTGGCTATTTAGAGAGAATAATGGCTTAATTCAATTTAGCTTTTTTAGACATTAAAGTCTTCGTTGAGTCCACACTGCCTCCTTTCATTCAGGCTTTGAAAGGAGAAATAGTTTTATAGCACAGTATAATTGTGAATGGCTTAATAACAAGCGTCCACTAGCTGACTAACATGCTCCTCTATGTCTTAAAAAAAAAAAAAAAAAAAAAAAAAACAAGAGTATTTAATGTGCTCTCTTCAACAGATGGATTTTTTTTTTTTTTTAAAGTTTAAAACGCGCCTGGGTTTGATGCCATTTATTCTGTCGGTCTCCCTGCGGACTCCCCCTGCGTTTAAAATGCCAAATATGACCTTTCACAGCATGTGCTGGGTGGAAGAAAAAATAATGTACTTGTGTACTTCGCCGGTCAAGATCTTTTTCTCTCAGCAAGCAAGAGTGCTGTAATTTTCCAAGTATGTCACCCGTGTCAATAAAGAAAAAAAAAAACAGTGGGGCAATGAAATAAAAGTCGGTGCGTGGAAGCGGGGAGCAAAAGAACTGACAGCTGACCTAATAAAACAACAAATGTGTCAGATAGCAGCAAAGCAACCCAGCGGGTCTCATCAGCAGCTCAATTACAGGGAGATTCACCTCTGACTAATTAATGAGATGACAAGTGCTACAAGGAGTTCAGCCACTTGAGATACAAGAGAGTGGTTTTGTTCCACTTTCCTGGTGTTAAGTATGGCACAGACATGTGATCTTGACATAGCCAAGTCACGACTGGCAGCATGGGTGGGGGGCTGTACAGCTGGGATTCCTCCGCTACAGTGTCACCTGCATCCATGGAGAATGATGTGGAGGAAACTCCTGTGCAGGCATGAACTGCTTTGAACACTAGAGAAGCCAGAAAACTGCCCTTCCTTTGAGCGAGCTCAGTCTTACGCTCCCCAAATGGCTAGAAAAAGAACTTTATTCTGGAGCTAAACAGCCTTTTCTACATGAGAGACATCCCATAACAGTGTGTACAAGTGGGTTCAGGGAACAGCACAAACGCGGTCTAACCAGAATAGAAAGAGAAGCGAAAAGCTCCAGCTCACAACCACACAAGAGGCAAAGTCCAAAGGAGTTGGCTCGTAAGTCCACAACCAGCAGCTTCATTAAATGGTATTCACTCCACGCCAGTCTAAACATCCAGAGGGAAAAGACGAGTGTTGGCCATCTAAACAGAGCGGCAGAGGAGAGTGAGCCTGTCTAGTAATAAGGACACAGACAGAGGATGGAGTGTATGGGCAGCAGTGTGCATCACGCAGAAGGACATTTTGGAGATTAAGAAGAAGTGATGAGATGCTGACGCCATCGGTCAAAGCAGGGTGCTGTATTGGGATGGTCTGGGGCAGCAATGACGAAGCAGAAGGGACTTTAAGTAAGGAACGCCATCAGGGCAAAGCCATGCTTCACCCTGGAGCAAGCACTTTGGTGGAGCCAGATACCTTCTACAACATGACAATGAGTCAAAACCAGTCCAAATGTTTGACAGTGGTAGTCACCAGACCTGAAGCTGGTTGATCTTTTGTGGGAGCCGCTTGAATGGATAGTACTTAAGAAGTGGCCATGAACCCAACCTGTGCATTCTCTGCTCAACGATAAACTTGAATTAATTTCATTTGAGCGGTTATTTGACAAAAACTGTATTTTGCACAACTGTATTCAGACCACATACAAAGACTCATTTTTATTATTATATTTATTATCATACTTCATCTTAAAAGAAAAACAACCTTTGACCTAATAGCTGCGTTTAGGGTTGCACCAATATTTATTGAAAATCAAGAAACCCAGAATTTCAGCAGAAGATTTCTAAAACAACACAATTTTAAAGCATTCTATTCACATTTTCTGTACAATAATGCCTTTCACAATGTGTAATAAAGGACTGATAAAAAATGTAAAATGATGTTCATAATAATTGGAGGAATAACCAAGCAAATATTTTCTGTACAAAAGTCAAAAGTGATTATTGGGGGCGCACATGATTTTTACATTTTAGTTTTGGAAGAATCTAACATCCTAAAGAGGCTGTTTGATTCATCTAATCCTATATAACATGGAGAAATAAAAAATACACCCTAAATAATAGACCTGGTTTTCAAGTTTTTAAATAAATTTAGCAAATCAATATACACCAATTGTAACATAAAAGTACCTATTTAAATACCCAACATGTAATACTATCAATAAAGTTTTGATTCCCATAAACAGCTGTCACGTACGACACGTGTTCCGTTCAGGAGGGCAGAGTGAAGGGGAAGAGCGGTGGATTGTGGAGTGTGGAGGGGAAGGTGACTGTGATGTGTGTGTAAAGGGAGGGGGATATTTTCCAATTACTAGGCAAGCTATCCCTCCCATCTCGCAGGGCAAAGGAGGCAAAGTCGAGCTGGTTTATTAGTATTAGAGGCGTGTTTCCCCTCCTCCCTCTCTCCCCTGCAGCATGTGTTCAACACACGCAACATCAGTCTAATAGAATTTGTAAGCCTCCAAATGAAGACGGCCGCTGAAGACAACAAGAGCATTTCGGTCTTTAAAAGGTGGGAAGTGGGGGAGGAAAACGGAGGATTGTGACAATCCAATCCATTTATCTCACATTTCTCGGCAGCTTTTCCCTTTTGTTAGCTTGCATTATTGGAGATGAGTCGTTTTACAGCCATTAATTTACTGGCCTCTACACTGTGCTAGTCCATTACAAGAGGAGCTTCGTCATCACAATTCACCCTTTGGGCGACAGTGTTTATACAACATCTGTTCATTAGCGGCTTATTTAAAGACTTTGTAGTTTAAATATAAAAGCTGTCAGCAAAATAATAATAAAAAAATGTGCTCTTAACATGAGTGTGGCCGTGCAAATAGCTAGGACTTGACAGCAGCCCTCAGGCTTGTAATGCTCGTGTTTTCTATTTCAATAATGGCGAGTCATTGTTCGAAAGGATTTGGGCAGATTAAAAGGATCAGGAGGATGATCTCTCTGCTGTATACTTTTCGGATTTTATTTGCTGCCAGAATGGAACTGGTTATCGTGGGAAAGAAACCAAAATGTTTGAATGGTTTGATAGCCATCCTTCTTGTCGTCGGCAGGTGAAGGATATGACAAACTGAAGCCCAGACAGAATGAAGAACCGTGTGAAGACAGATGCCGCTGCTCGACACAAGTCGTCCTTGAGGTTCCTGGGAAGAGTAATTTGACGTAAAAGAAAGCGAATAATTTTACTTTACTGGTCATTAAAAAGAAGTGCGATTCTTGATCTCATTTGAAAGAAGCACAATCTATCATGTAAAAGTACATGAAGCTGTGTGTCAAACCTGAGGCTGACTCCACATTCAAACCAATACTATGGAAAACATTGAAACTAAGTGATACCTATAGACTGGAATCATCACAAAGCTATTGATTTTAGCTTGCAGTCGAAATTGTAAAGGAACCCTGCTCATCTTATTTCCTGTTGTTGCACATTAGTTTTGTATTTTTTTTTTCAGATAGAGTTTCACAACACTGCTTAACCTCTGTTGCTTCAACTAAACCACGATATTCAGGAATTCGATCAGTGACCATAATGCCATAAAACAGGATAAAAAAGAGATTTAACAGCTTGTTTTAATGTGTCTTTTCATCCTCTTACCCATAACGCCGCGCCGCTACTCTTGGCTTCATAGTACAGTAGAGTGAAGGGCTGCAGTACAATATGGATGAATGAGGTCACAATTGATCTCCGTTTCTCGGTAGAAAACAAAACATTTCTTAACCCCTTCCTCTTTCAGGGGAGGAGTTTGATATCATTGCCGCAATATATACAGAGGGATCCTTGAAATATGTAAGTGACTAAAGACTATGCCGGAATAAATGATTCCATTGGTACACAATGTACTTGACCAAAAGATTTTAAATCTCAATCTTCTGACACATTCCTGCCGAGCTCCATTTAGACCACATCAGTGGAGAAAGGTTTCTAAAAGTTTCCATTTAGTATCTAATGCACTGGAGAGCGAATAAGGTCACATAGTTTTTCCTGGAAATGAGATTTCATGACAAACTGCTGTTGAAACAGCCATAAAATAAAGTTCTAAAATGAATAAACCCTTCAACAGCGAGTCACCCGGAGAGATATCCTCTATACCTCTAACCTCTTGATCATGCACACAAACAGACAGCGCTGGCAAGCAATTATTGAAAAATGGTTTAAGACATCATGAAACATAAATCCTCCTAAATCCTTCACGAGAGAAGCGACAGTAGGGAGGAAAAAAACTGTCACATCCGCAGCCGCCTGTGTGGGAGACATGGAGACTCATAAATAGTTAAAGCTCAAGTGGGGACAAATAGAGATCAGAAGGATCGAGAAATACGACATAGATTTCATTAATTTTTCAACATCCAGGCTTTAAGGAATACAAAGAAAGCAAACATTCCAGAGACTGATACCTAGATCTTTGCTCAGTTAAATACATGACGCGCATGTGGCACGTGTGCTGTTATAATACTTTTCAACAGCTTTTTCCATGTGTTTTGTCCTATTCTGTGTGTATCTACTTCAGCCAAGGGGTGGTGTGATCTGTTCACAAAATAACTCAAAAACAGCTGAGCCAATTTTAATGTAATTTTTTAAATGGTAGCATCTAGACCCACAAATGCTTGAAATATCTACATTTAGATTACATTTCAGATTGCGGAACATTAATAAACTAATCGCTTGCTTATTCACTGGTAATACTCGGTAATTATAGTGTTTACAGCCACCTGTTGATGGACATCTTAGAGCAAAATGATTATCAGTACTTTAGAATGTTTAATAAGTGGCTAATATGCTACTAATATAAACATGAATACATATTTTTAATGGTAATGTATGCTCCCTGATCAAGATCTCATCAACCCCTGTAGTGGTTTGTGCTCAGCTTGTTGTGTGAGTAAGTCCCGCAGCATTGCTACCACCTGCTGTCTCGCTGCGCTCATTGCGATCAGTGATATTTCAAATGGCAAAAAGGAACCACAGTACAAGAACATATTAATAATCAATAGTTATGGTGTTGTTTAAAGCGAACTTTCAGTGGCCATTCCATGTCAAAATATTGCCAGACTTGGGAAGGGCTCACTTTCGTTCTTCAGAATCTTCTTAACCTCATAACTCAGTATCATCCCACAGGCCCATGATGCGCCACTGTTTTTGTTACTACTAAGAAACAAACATTCCAAGGGTAAGGCTCAACATTATTACTGCATATTCAAAGGGCACAAGAACAGAATTCCTATTTGCTGACAAATGTTTTGTGCCTTCTTCATTTCATGCCAATATTCATGCATTTATATGATAGTGCCACTGCATCTAGAACATAAACATGTTTTTTTATATTCTGTAATAACTCATATATGCCAGCAATCTCCAGAAGATTCACCAGTAGCTTTACACGGGCAGCAGTGTGTATCGACCAGAGTCCTAGTGTTTCTCTGGACAGGAAATCCAGTGGTATAAATAAATCAATAATCGATCAATGCAAAGCTCAATATAGAGCAAGTCAAACATTGGGTCCAAGTGGAAATCATTAGCACATATATCACTTAAAGCCTAGTCATTACTGGATATCACTGACTGTTTAAAGGAATGCTAGAGGGAAACATATCGTCTGACCATCTTTCATACTCGCGGTTTACACCTTCAGTCTGTGAAGTAACGTAAACTCTCAGCACTCCGATTTTTGTCACACCACATTACTGGCAATGCATAGTCCAGATGGCCCAACGAAATGGCTGACAAAGACCACTATTGTTCCAGAACAGTACGTCTCCCTCAGGTCATCATACGCCAAGGAAATTGACAAATACACATCTTAAAAGATTGCAGAGTCTACAAAACCTGTGAGGGGACAGCCTCCCTGGGGTATAAATTATATCACGTTTGTTTATATCCGCTGTAGAGCCAAGTTGTTGCTGGCAAAAGACGAGATTTGTAAATCATCTTGTATATAGTTCCTCTGTTAAGAATTCAGCTTTGTTTGATGATTGCCCGACTTGAGACTCTAAACCTTTCAGTTCATCTCATAAATAAAACATGAGTACAGGCATTTGCATGATTGATTTTTATATCAAAAGAGCTTGAATTAATTATATGTAATCTTGTATTATCAACATGTTTTCCTGAGAGAGTGAATAGTTCATTTGAGTGCAATGTGAAGAGAGGAGGGAGGGAAGCGATACAGAGAGGCTTCTATTAATGGAGGATAAAAGAAATTATTCATTGATCGATGCGTGTCTCTCCTTTGTCTGACATTGTCTGATAAAGCTTTTGTTTAGACCTGCTGAAAACACACACTTATTTCTCTGAATGAAAACCTCTTGTTTGTGATCTAAAAAACGAGGTAAACACTTACAAAAATGTGGCTCTTTTCATGAGCCAATATATTCAGTAAAATCTTGAATGTTCCTACGAGACGGAATCCAGTTAAAATCCATGTTATTCAGGGGTCATTTCTATGATATACTCAAGAATGTGCCACCTTTGCTGAGAGATGGAGACGTTGCCTGCCAAATGATTATCAAGCAGGTTGTTTCTCATGCAGAGGAGCAGACAGAAAACGCAGCCCGACACTCTTAAGGACACTGATTCACTTGAGACCGTCATGTTGCTCTTCAGTTGTGACCCTTTGTGAGCAAAGGTGAGGGGATTGATGAAACTACAGAGCTCCTGTCGCACTGATTTACTTGTGTAATGAAGTAATCCTGTTTACAAATAACCTCCTTGATCGTGACTTTTCATGCAATTCACCATGAATTCATCCTGACTGCAGCTAAATCTGAGATAAAATGTTGTTCTTGTTACCATGGCATCCCGAATGGTCAGCGTGTTTATGTCTCTCTGTTGGGAGAAAGCTTGCCTGTGTCTAATATAAAGTGCCTTATAAAACAGCTGCTCCTCTGGGCTCCGCAGTGTAAAGTGAAAACTCTTGATCGTGGGTCCAATACCTCCTGACACGTGCAGTTTAGCTCGCCTTGACAGGAGAGCTGGAAACAGTTCAGCTCACAGGGTTAACAAACACATCCAGGTGACAGAAATGTTACTTGGATGTGTCAAATAATGCTGTTGCTACTGGGGAAAAAAATAAAATAAAAAATAGACCTAGTTGTATGTCATTTGTCGACATAGGATTATTATGCTGGGTGACTTGAGTTTAGAAGGAATTTTAGTTTTGGTTGATGAGCAATTCTGTTGTACACTGGAGCAGATGGCTCCCAAACTTTACCCATAAATTGTCAGTGTTTATTTAATTGTTAAAATGTGTTTTATGGAAGACTTACAGTATAAAATACTTTATGAAAGATTATATAAAAAAAAAGTTTGGGTCACAATAGCCACACCAGTTGCATCCAACAAACAAAAATTACAAAAAATTGTTCTATTTTTTTCAAATTCATGATTATATTAGTCCACTTCACTTTCAGATGCTGCCCTCCACTGTGGCTCTGCTGTGCTGCCCCTCAACTCCCAACACCTTTTCAGGTCGCCAACCTCTCACTGCTGTGACACTCTACTGAGGTGTCGGATCAACACTTTATCCCTCAGTGATATAGGTGGGTCTGTACTTTCTTGGAAGCACTTTCTTCTCAGCCCTTTTGGGAGGGCAAGTGCAAATTCACGTTGGCGTCTATGGTATTTTTTTTTTTATCATCTAGTGTTCGTCATAATATTAAATATTACATCTTTCTCTCTTATCTCTTATCTCTCTTACAGACACAAACAATCACCCATTTGGCAAGAAGTAACTATCCAGACAGGACAGGAGTGAGACTGGCTCAGATCACCACAACAAAGAGTACTCTACTAGTGCAACAGCCAGATTACACGAGACGCAAAAAGGAGGTCAATGGATGATGGTGGTCTTTGGCGCGATTTAACAAAATGAAAGAAAAATCATTTCCAAACACCAATGCTGTCAGCAGCACAAACGTCTCAAGGAATGGACGTGGTAAAGGTGGTGACCAATAGGATCATCAAATTGCATCAAATATCAAAACCGCTGTGACTTTGCTTTCTTGTTTCTCAATGGGCTTGGTTCTTCTATTGGTCACATTCCCATCCACGTTCCAGTTCAAAGTCCGGCAATCTTATAGAGATCAGACTGCCAGGCGATCACCATCCTTGGTCGGAAAGGGGCAAAAATCGGGTGACAAAATGCCCAATTTTTGTTTTGTATCTGATTAAACTTATCCCAATGGCTATATATACACATTTTTACCTCAGATTACACTACTGTAAAAGCATCTGTGACGCAGTGTAGTCACGTTATAAGTAAAATAACTTTTTTTTTACTTCTGTCAATATTTATCCTTTCTCATGAATCCCTCTTTGGTGAGACTTCTTGTCCACTTCAGGGCACTGTAGATCAAGCTATGAGAAATACTTTTCTTTTACATGTGGCAGTTTGTAGAACCGTGCATTTCTTTTAGTCTCTCGCTGATCTACGCATCTTGGATGCGTATGGATGATGGAATTTTCTATACTATCGAAAGGATTACGATCATTCTCCAAATTTGATGACTCAAAGCATTTTTTTGGCCACTGAAATTGTGGAAAACATGTCCCCAAACACAGTGGAACAGATTACATAAACTGAAGTGAACGTGAAATCTCACAATCAAGGGGTTAAATCATCCGTTTCAGGTGCTGAACAAAAAGATCTCAGGAGATGGGCTGGAGACAAAGCCGGTGTGGTTTACACAGCATGGTAATGAGAGCTGCGCTTAAATTCTGAGCGCATACCATTAGTCACACACACATTATAATTCTCCCAAACGCATTTATCGCCGCCAACGGAAATCCACATCCTGCTGTTCTTTTAATGGCGCCAGCGTTAGACACCGCACCGATTCACCTGTAAGGTCAATGGTACATCTGTGGGAGAGATCTTAAGTGTGTTAATCATATCTCAAAGCCGCTGGATATCACATTGATTCCGCCGCCACAGCAGCAGCAACAGTTTAGACAGAGAGAAGAGGAGACATTGGGAATGAAGGCTCGATTGAGAATGTGTGGAATGAGCCAGAATTTGACACTGAATTCCTTCCTGCCAGCAGCCTCTGCATCTTGATGTGAAATGAATAACAACAAGCAATCTGTCAGAGAAAAACAAACAACCTTCAGTACAACCTGAGGGGAAGCCTCTGATAGCCCGCTTTCCCCTGGCGTATGTAAAACACTGTTTAATATTCCGCATATTTGGTTGTTGACTTTTGAGGCTACATTTCACTTAATGTCACGCAGAACCCTTTAACAAATGCATCATTTGTGCCAGTTGTACCAACCACTCCAAACTCTTATTTGAAAGGTTTTTTTAAGGTTGAAAAAGATAAATCAACTCTGATGTCAGCTCTCCATTGATGCAGGTAATTTCGGTTTATTCCTACTACAGGTTGTTTTTTATGATTCTGAAAGCTGGAGGGATACGTCACAACACATATTTTATGGTTCTCGAATTACTGACGGCAAATTCATACCCAAAAAGGACAACAAAAGCCGGGGTTAAGTCGTATATCAGACAGCCGGAATTAAAAAGTGTCTGCGCTGAGAGGAAATGTATCTTCTTGTCTGAAGCGATTTGAAACAAGAGATTAATGCTGTCAAAGGGAAGAGGTAGCAAATTTGTAGCGGCTCGCAGAGTGATGAAACGGGCTGCTCTTTAAAGTGATGGATCAGAATTAGGATTATCGTGCGATCACTCAGATAGAAAGGAGTTCTTTAACACCCACTTACAAGAGGCAATCGACTGCATCAATAAAAGATTTGCGGTTTAGATGTAAAAGAAAGAGTCGGCTCAGGTCGATCGCGCTGTTTAACACATAAATCCTCGTCTCTCTCGCTCTCTCACTCCACGTCCAGAACTTTCCCAGGCTTCAAATCATTTCACAAATGACACAGCACATCCTGGATATACGGGCTCCAGCTCCTGCCATTTTCATGCACTCCATCTACTGTCTGTCATTTTCGGGCTGATAAATAAGCAGAGGTGAGGTTTTCTATTTCCTTATCCATTATCAGCCCATCGTCTCTGAGATGACAAGATGTCAGTCATGTTTTATTCAGCTTCCTGCGTGTCCTTGAGCACAGACAAACTCTGACAAGACAGCTTTATTCTCCCCAAATGAAGGGGGGGGAAGCGAAGAGATTTTGGTTGGTATGCTGTGCTCATTCTCTTTGTCCATGAGCAATGATGCACTAGCATTGTTTAAAGAAAGCTCTGAGAGAGGCCCACAAGTGATGAATTGTGCTGTCAGGCTGGAATAAATGAGATTCTAGAAGTTTCTCTAAAAAAAAAAAAAAAAAAAAAAAAAAAAAAAGTGTCTGCTGCTCTGACACCAAAGCACTACTGTTTGTCATTTTGCAGTGGGATGTCTTAGAGCTGATTATGATCCTTGGAAGAGTGAATATATTTATACGGAGGAGCTAATGTTGGAATAAAAACTAACTGCCTTCATGTGATATTGTTGTCACATGAATAAAACAACGAGAGTAGCAACGCCATGCTGAATCCTACAAGGGTCAATTCTCTGAACTTTCAGAGTGTGAATACAAAACTAAAAATGAAGCGTGAATTGAATATGTTTGCAAATGAATAGAACAAACTTGTTACCGCATATATAGGAAGACAAGCTGTAAAAAGTGAGTGATCAAAAATCCTTGTTCTACACTGCAATCCATCCACAGTACTCAAGGATTATACCCCAGGAGCCAGGGGTCGGAGGGGATCCGGTTCGGGAACCACAGAATTTAATCTCTGCTATTTGTGGACGATGTTGTTCTGCTGGCCTCATCGGACGGCTGCAGCCGAGTGTGAAGCGGCCGGGATGAGGATCAGCACCTCCAAGTCTGAGGCCATGGTTCTCGACCGGAATAAGGTGGTTTGCTCTCTCCAGGTTGGTGGAGAGTTCTTGCCCCAAGTGGTGGAGTTTAAGTATCTCGGGGTCTTGTTCTCGAGTGAGGGAAAAGGGGAGAGTGAGATTGATAGACGGGTTGGTGCAGCGGCAGCAGTGATGCGGTCGCTGTATCGGACCGTCGTGGTGAAGAGGGAGCTGAGTCACAAGACGAAGCTCTCGATTTACAGATTGATCTACGTTCCCACCCTCACCTATGGTCATGAGCTTTGGGTAATGACCGAAAGGATGAGATCGCGGATACAAGCGGCTGAGATGAGTTTCCTCCGCAGGGTGGCTGGGCGCACCCTTAGAGATGGGGTGAGGAGTTCGGTCATCCGGGAGGAGCTCGGGGTGGAGCCGCTGCTCCTGCACATCGAGAGGAACCAGTTGAGGTGGCTTGGGCATCTGATCCGGATGCCCCCTGGACGCCTCCCTGGGGAGGTGTTCCGGGCATGTCCTACCGGGAGGAGACCCCGGGGAAGACCCAGGACTCGCTGGACAGATTATGTCTCCGGTCTGGCCTGGGAACGCCTCGGGATCCTCTGGGAAGAGCTGGAGGAGGTTTGTGCGGACCGGGGAGTTTGGGCTTCCCTGCTCCGAATGCTGCCTCCGCGACCCGACCCCAGATAAGCGGTAGAAGAAGGTGAAGGTGAAGGATGATACTCTTAATACGCAAATAGTCATGTATACTCCAAGAATTCTAAGAACTATTTAAAGGAAGACCTTTGTCTCCCGTTTCAAACATTCAGTTAAATCAATGTGTTCTAGTTTTTGTCACTTGTGCAATTGACCATGCTAGGTGTGCTGAATATAGTGCAGTCTAGAGTCTTGCTTAGGGGGCGGAGCCACAGGTTGCTAGCAATTTCCTAATCCAGCCTTTGCGCCTGGAAAGAGGTGCAATGTGTTGGACTCATTCCTATTCAAATCAGAGGTAATGTGGTAATGTGTTTGAGTGCAGCGTGGCGAGTTTGGAGAGATGCAAGAGCAAGTCAAGTTAATAAAACTTGAATCCGAATGAAGGAAGTGGGGCAGCAGCTCTATGGTGAACAGTCGTGGAAAAAAGTGAATGCACAATGTGTCAGGATTTTTTAATAAAAAGTCAAGTTCAGAAACAAGCAATGGCTTTTGTTTTGAAACAAGTCGATGAAATCACTGTAGCCATGTATATACGATAACATGAACACACCATTTGCACCTACGCTTAAAATGGGCTAAAAAATAAAAAGGCAGCAGTTTTACTCACCACAATGAGTGAAATCCATTCATCTGTTCTTGTGCTGTTTGGTGGCAGCGATCGCATAACCTCCCACTCAGAGATAACTGCTGCCATGAAATCATGCTCTGAAAACACTGAATAAAGATTCATTGCTATTGCATCTCCACTTACATTTGCCTTGTCTTGAACAAACAAAAGCATGTAAAATGCCATGATTGTACCTTTTATTTTGTCCGGAGTCTTCCTGTGTTCTGAGCTTGATTGGGTAATGACACACACCTGGAACCAATCAGCAACCACGCTTCCCACCTGCTCACACCTGCTGCTGAAAAGCCTTCGGGTTGCAGCGCTGTGTGCCAGGTCCACTTTGCGCCCATGCTGGTCACTTGGCCTCTCATTGGTCTCCTCTTTACGTTCTGTTGTCTTATCTGTTTCTTGGTGTTTGAGCTTTTTTGTAGCATTTATCCATGTGCTAGTTTCACTGCCATGCGCACTCTCTTCCTTCCGCTCAGCCACATGACTTGGACCACCACATGCTTGTTTGACTGCTCTGCTTGTGTTGGACTGTTTGGTTTCTATTCTGCCTTTGTTAATACTATGTAATTATTGTATAAATAAGCTGCTAAATTTTTATCTCCAGTCTGAGTCTCCCCAAGCATGTGGCTCAATACCAATCTTTCTACAACGTCACATTTGACTCAGTTGAAACATTTATGCATCAACACACTGCGCGGGATACTGTCTGCGCCAACACTTCACAGCAGTGGAAACGTGTCACCAGAGCACAGAGTTTTATTCTCCTCTTGTGAACACAAATCAATTTCAAGTTGAGCACAAAGATTTTATGAAGAAAAAGACAAGACATCATACTTGCAGTCTGACCAAAGTCTTAATTCATATGCAAGGAGAGACGTTTTGAAAATACATTAGTAAAAATTAACTGCGAAAAAGGAATTTAAAAAGCCATTCAACGTCACGTTGCTGGGTTGAAGGTCATTTTGGGCTTCAACTTTAGTCTCAAATTCAGAGGTAACATCACAAAACTTCTTTTTCTTTTGACTCCCTTTAAATCCACTGTAACCAAATGCATCTATCTGCCTTCTCCATTAGCTTTTTTGAAGACATCTTGTGTTTGCATCTGCAGTTTCAATCAGAGTGCGACAATTGCTAGTTATCATAGCCAAGCAGCTGCTAAATTATCCTTTCACTGCAATTACACTGCCATTCATTTCACCACCAGTGTGTAAGAAACAACTGCCGTCTTCTGTCAGAACGTTGCCAGCCTTCCTTCTGCACAATGGCAGCAGAGCTATAGCCCACCGAGCCAGGTGTGTGTGTGTGTGTGCGCGTGGTAATAACGCAGCCCTGCTAATGTAATGAGCATTGTCAGAGAGCGATAGCGGCGCCGAGAAAGGAGCGGGTTGAGTGACAGTCGGGAAACAAAGCAGCAGGTTTTCAGTCAGCCGGCATTAGTTTGGAGAGCACAGTCTTCACAAACACTAAGCCAGAGATTTGGATGGATGGGGAACATTTAGAAAAGACACATTTTCTCTTTGATGCTCTCGACTGCTCTGATTCAGTTTAGCCGTCAGACACTTCTATCAAAGAAGTTCTCAATATTCTTAACCGTGTATTTGAATGGAAAAGACAACCGTTGCTGCCCAGCTCACCATGCAGTGTCAAGAAGCATCTGCCTCTTCGGCGGATCTGGAGCTCTGATTTCTGTCAACAAGCTGCAGTGAGTGGAGCCGTACACAAGTGATGCACAGGATACATCGGATGGGAAGGACTGCAGGTCCTGTAGAGGAATGGAAAAAAATAGTGGCCAGTTTAAGCAGATTTTTGAATGTTCATTTCCAACCTCTGATACATTGCAAATGTGTTATCTGACTTTTGTGTCACCATTATTGCACGTGGCTTCTTAGTTGATACATACAACTCTGTCATTATCCTGACTTACATGATATAGAAATCCTGAAGTTAGTCTTTATATCTTTACAATCCACCTTACCACACTGTTAAAAGACATTCTGGTGGTTTGAATTCTGTAAATAGACCAGCAAGTCTTGTGACCGGAGAATATTGGCAAGATTTTGCCGCCATCAAAACAGGCGATCCGGTCGATACATTTTCTTACTTTCATCTTCACAATGTTCACTTTCAGAGAGGACAGATTCTTCACAAAAATGATGATGTCATAGCCTCTCCTTCTATTACGTATGAATACTTTCTTGGGCACGGTTTCTGTCAACATTCAATGACGTATCTGTTGTCTAACAGTTATAGATGACCTGCCTTATCATTGTTTTCTTCACCTATGGTCAAAACACAGCACCCAAACTTTCATGCAGGTGTCACTTTTTGCAACAGCATGACAATCCGTGTTACTATACTGTATAGTGTGTGGACACACGTTTCCTCTGCTACCAGAGCAGTTTTTTGGAAACTGACAAATATCAAATTGGTATAAACAAAAAATCTGTTTCACATGGTTTCACATCATTTTACTTCAGTTCACATTGAAAAGTAATTGGTAGTTGGTAACTCACCTGGAAGCAGTTTTTCATCAACATTCATCCCCTTTACAAAGTTACATAGGATTAATAACAAGCAACATTCATTCGGCTTCTCAGAGACCTATGGCTACGTCTAAGGACTAGACTGCATGTTAAACTGCTGCGACTGTCAGCTTGTAGTAACTTCCATGTGACATCACAAAGTCTTCCAGCCTCACAGTAAGCAGACTTAAACATTCCAGTTATCTAGCTCTAAAAGTTCACCCACAAGTGTGTACAGATATTGTCTGTGTGGGCGTTTCATAAAGTCTATATGAACATGTAGATGTATCTTATTTATCATCCACTGAAATCGATAGAAGCAACTGCTGAGAAAACAGCGGTTAAATTGGTCCATCCTGACCAACGCAACTAATGCATCTATTCCTGTCAACAGTCAGAACATGACTTATGAAGCATAACCTGTCAAAATGGACTGAGTTCAATTGCAAAAGGCAGATCCTCTATTGATATCAGGGACAGACAACATGAGAGCAGACAAAAGTGATGTTGAAAACACCAGAAACTACAGCTCAACTGCAGCTCTAGAAAATGACTGAAAAGAATTGAAAAGAAAGAAATGAAAAGACCGAGAATTTATTTGTTTTGCTCATTTGTTTCTGCAGTATCTACGAGCGCATAATATTTTGCATTGCAGATGCTTTAAAATCTGTGGTTGCAGTTGATGATTCAGCTAAGATTCAAAAGATGCCAGTTGTGTGGGACACTGAAAGGTCAACACTTGGTTTAGACCATATTGTATCCAAGGTTTTCTTGTAAGGAGAAATGGATATATGCGAATCTTGAGTGGCTGCTTCAAATACACCAGGATAAGTTTCCATCCATCCATCCATCTCCTTTTTTGATATCCATGAGCAGGTACGGTAGCAGTCCAGGTCGAAGAAACCTCTCTATGGTCATCTGAGAAACCTTCATGCATATTCCTGGGTCTGCCCGAGGCTCCCACCCAGTTGAAAATGTCAGAGATCAGATGATCTCAGCCCTCACAGGCAGTCGTCTCTTTACTGTTCCCAGGGTGAGAACAAAGACATATGGAAAAGCTTCTTTTAGTTCCTCTGCCTCTGTGGAACAGACTGCCTGAGGGCAGCATAGATTTTAGAGGCGCTTTTGTGACTGAATGTTTTTTGTTTTATTTTGTCAAAATACAAGTTTATATCTGGCGTTTCCCCACTCGGTGGCCACTCAGAGGCCATATACTGTTGCACATGGTGACCCCAGATATGGCTCCTGCCTCTTGATAGTGAAGGTTTCTTTGAGTTCCTGAGGTGTGTATTTGTTTTGCTGACGTGAACTTCATCATGTGAAGCACTGGGCGCCCCACCAGTGTATGGAAGGAGCCATATAAATGAAGTTTCATTCTGCCATGAGTCTCTCTCAGCTGAGCTCAAGCCTCACACCACCACCAAAAATGAAGCAGCGAAGGTGATCCCAGGATCATTAAACCAACTTGGTCTCAGCAAAGCAACACTACAAGTCTCTGGTTCCGACAGGTAATGGACCTGGAAACTGATCCAATTCAGCTAATGGGCTCCAGTGACCCTAGCATAATGTGTTGTTGCTTGTTTAATGACATACTTCCAAACATGGCGCTGGGATTTCATTTTTAGGCTGGGTCCTTTGTGAATCATTAGGAATGATGGGGACACGCAGAGAAGGAAGCTTTAAGAGCTAGAAAGCCCGAGGCAGACAGCTATCAGTCTTTGATTGCAGGCTCATGCATACTAAACATCTGGGTGGCTGGATGTCAAGCATCTGAAGCATATGGCTCCCACAGCACCGCTCTCCTAATAGCAGGCGCCGTTCGTGACTTTGAGGGGACGATGATCGAGGTGATGAAGGCAAGGATCAGAACACTGTGCACTGACGGTGAACGAAATCATTCAAAAGAGGATTGTGTATTCTGCTACACCTCCGACACATACATCTTCGGTCTGGAGGGAAAAAAAAAATCTGCAACATATGTTTGACAAATCCATTAAAAACCTCATTGAATAATCCAAACATGAAGCCTCACACGAACGTACAGGAGTGACTCATGTGTCTGGACCTGAGCTGATCTGATGCAGCGTGACTGTGTGATGTTGTCTGGCGGCATCTCAGATTCAGGAGAAAGCGGTGTGTGCTGTAAGACACACAACAGTGGCGCACAACTTGTCTCGCTTTGATGACAGAGAGGCACAACATATGCAAGCTAGAACAATAACAGCGCAGACTTCCTTCAGAGTATGTTCCCCGCCGAGGCACTCTTTTCTCATGAATTCGTAGCGGCAATATATAAAACAACTTGCAATATTCAGGAAGTGTGCAAGCTCACAGCAAAACATCAGTCCTCAAATATCGACAAAGTTTTAAGGTCTGTTCTGACTAAACACGATTCAGCGAAACTGTTTGTTGGTTTCTCATGACAAATAAACCGATAAACAAAAGAACTTCTGAATGACTCTCAGGTCGCATTAAAAAGTTGGTCAATCTGCTGGTTTTCAGATCAAGATACCTGCACCAAGACTCGGGCTGGGCAACTACATTTCCTATCTACATGAGTGTTGTGAGGTCAAGCCAAAAGAAATATAACCAGATAAAACTTGTTCTACATAGACCATAAACATTGGGAAATCCTTTTAAGTGGTGAATGTCTTGGTTACATATCTATTAGAAAACTAGTATGTAGAGGCCTTTTTTAAAGCATTTTTTTCAGCATCTATTTGCCATGCAACATCTGTGGATCCACACATTAGCAGAATTTTGTGCGGCATCCATTAACATTCTCGGGAATCCCATAGGTTCTCATCGTGTCAGACATACTGAACACACTGGCGTATTATTTTTGAGCTATGAAGTGGATAGTACTAGCCAACTCCAAGTAAAAAAAAGCTCTGCTGGCAACTCAACTCAGCATAGCTACCTTCCTTTCTTTCCCTAAACTCTTCCAAACAAAACATTTTATCCCCCACATTATGTAAAATTCTGCGGTATACTGTGTTAAACAGTAGCCAGTTCAGTGATTCTGTCCATGATAGTAGGACCATAGCAGGCATTTTTATGGGTAAGTATTTGCGATGTCTGTCTGTCATCTTTAGTCCCAAACTCCTGTGAATGAAGGGCAGCCCCACTTTATACTGTTTTTAAGGCTTAACCATTTAATGTGTAGTTATGCATGAATACTGCCAAGGCCTTTCAATTGTTTCCTGCAGCAGTCCTTTGATCAAAAACAAAACAGTAATTCATTTCAGAAATCCGCACATCAATCGACACGGAAACCACACCTTGCATTATTTTTGGTAGAAGCTAAACTCTTTGCTCACAGAATAAATCTGAATCTGAATGGCACACTCACCAGGAACACTCTATAACGTATATTCCTCCAGATCATTTCCACCACTGTCCTGGGAGACTGAACTTTTTGGGTTATACAGCTTAGAAATGCCAGCTATCACTTCCATAAGCTTATTTTCATTGAGCGTCTTTTTATTGATTCATAAGTCACCATATAAATCTGGGCTCTGACTGACTAATGTGTTTAGAATATTCAACTTGAGTGTCACCGATAAAACATGTCACCAGAAACCCACAGAAGCTGCGACCCTGTAGGGCACCAAAAATATTTTGTCTCTTGTAATGTCACTGCGAAACTTTAAATCGGTCGATTTCAAAGCATGTGTCACGTTGGGTGTGAATGAATGGTTATCGTGTCACATAAAAGCATATTTGCTTCAAGAATTTGGCTGAATGTTGTATTTTATAAAGTCATGTTGGTTATGAAGTCTTCAAAACCTTCCCGATTCCCAATGGAAATACAGAGCACCACCAAAATCACTTTCACGGTAGCTGTTGGCAAAGGTCTCGCTGAGACACTGGCTTGTTTAACCCACTTTTTCCAAATGTAGCTGTGTGAAATCAAAATGTGGACGTGGAGTATTATTGATTTGTTGCTGCTGATGGAAACGACTCATGAATTATTGATAAGCACTCCTGCCTTCGAGTCATTTGCATTCCATTGAAACAAGAAGCTATTATTTTACCTATTTAATAATGTGCTGGGTTTTTTTTTTTGTAGCGCTGTTAGCTGCATTTGTCAGCTCCAGCATTACAGAGCTGTAAACTACCCGGAGCAACGGAGCAAAGGTTGAAGGAGAAATAACCCAAAGCAACAAAGATCAAATTCATCATGAGAACACTGCCACAGGCCCCCACCACAAGCATGTCTCACTGAAACGTACCAAGATGAATAGTTTGCTATTCCTCATGTGACTTGTACCTTAGGGAACTATTTGCTGCGGAATCCCTCATCACAATCTCCCGGGGCATCAACACACAGAGCCAAACCCCTCACTTATTCACATCTCTGGCATCATCCCGGCATCTCTGGGGGGAAATGATGGGCCCGGTGCTCCCAGCTGCCTGGCTCCCTAGAAACACATTAAAGGGCTCAGTTTTATACCGTCTTCCTCAAGACACCTGTGATGTTGCGCACTGATCCAGGTGCCGCTGGGCTTTTCCCACAATAGTGGATGATGAACAGCTGAGGGAGAATTCAAAGGAGACGTGGAGAAAGAGAAACACGCCGCATTCACTGGAAATACATCTTCACAGGTTGAGAGAAGAAGAAGGAGGAATTTATGGATTTGAAGTTGAAATACCGGCTCATGTGTAGTCAGGAGAGATAATACATGTGCTGCGCCTTCTGCTGTGATCCACCGACTGTGCTCAGAGCAAAAGCCAAAGTGTCTGTGTCACACTTCCACTGAGAACGCTCCTGCTGACAGAATGATAGACAGCAGGGGCAGGGATGATTTAAAAACACAGTGTGATGAAGCAGGGCGCTGGCGTTTATGACACTGAAGAGTGTCAACTTATTTCTTTGATGCTGGATGACGATATCTATTAACAGAGTATTTGCGCAATAAGCTGACGCACACATCAGACGTGTTGGGCTGGGGAAGTGCTGCACTCGTCGTGCTGTTCAGACAGATGTGTGAGCTCCAGGAAACTCTAGTTGTGAAATCCTAGTCTAGGTGCTTTTGCTAGGCAACATGGGGGAAACTCAGTGACGGCCAGAGCAGGGATGGCAACTTCAGTTTCTTATCAAGTGACAGATGCTGTCGCTCACAAAATTGTCTGCAGGTGATAAGCAAACCATTTAAAGTCCCTATATGTCTGACTATAAATTATGTTCAGTGAGCTACATGGATGAGAACTACATTCAACACAGGAGAAACGTACACCTTTTCCAGGACCATATGTCAGGTTTTTCTTTGTTACAGCAAAAATAAATCAGCAGTATTTTACAACAAAAACCAAAATAGTATAGTCACCATCCATTTCATGTCTGACTAAAAGCACAGGAGCTCAAACACCAGGCCTCGGGGCCAAATCAGACCGCTAAGTACGTTTATGTGGTCCGCAACAGATATAAAGGAGTAAAGTTGAAATGAAATTCAATGACAGAGCTAAATTCAAAATGCAACTAAAACTATACCACCAACAAAGAACATTGTTTTCATGACCTACAAAGATTAGCGTTCAAGCTTTGCGCTTAGGAAGGCGAGAAGGAGATTATTAAGATCAATAATTAAGAAGGGAATTCCTTAAAAAGACTAGAAAGAAGTTGAAAGGGATGTTTTTTGAAGCTGTATGCTTGGGTCAGCTGTCAATAATCAAATGGGTTACTCTACTTTTTCCAGGCAGAGAATGGAATTTACAGATTTCATTGACTTGTTTGAACATTTTCTCTTCCTGTTAAGCTGCAAAAGACACTTTAAGAAATAATAATGTAGTGCTTGGTCTTGTCCTGGCCAACTGAGAAAAATGTCCGGCATCATTAGGGAAAGAAGTATTGTGGCTTTGTCTTCAGTTTTCTTGTGTTTTTTCATATTTATCTGGGGTTTTTGTTGCACCTGATAAGGAGAATACCCAATATAACACCCATAAGTCAGACTGATGCTGCTTGCTTCAGCTGACACCTGATTGGTTAATGTGTGCCTGCACCCACCGGCACTCATTTTTGGACTAGTTTGAGACTCCTAATATGTACTGTCTCGGACTTTACTCTCCAGTCTCGACTAGGCTTCGACCGATATGCTTTTTTTAAGGGCCGATATCGACATCTGGAGGCTTCAGAAAGCCAATAACCGATATTAATCCAATATTTTGGGCCAATATTTGGCTTTAGTGTGAAGAACATTACATAGAGGAGATGTTCATTTGTTTGCAAACTTTCCATGAGAAAAAAACAGCAACTCTTCTTATGCGAAATGGTTTTATTGCTTGAGTTCAACCGAAAAATGTTGACTGACTAACTTGCAAAACAGTTCAATAACCGTTGAACAACATGTAATGTAGTCAGTGGGTGAGCCAACAGATTAAGGGAGGAAAGCAGAAATGAATCTATTCTTGATGAAAATTTGATTTAACAAAGGCGCTGGGGAAAAAAAAGGCAGTCGATTTCACTTGGCACAAATGAGCGGCAGGCTGTATTCTTAACACAAGAGAGCGCAGTTGGACATATATCGGCAGGGGCCAATATGATGGAGGCCAATAGCAACGTGGACCGATAAATGTCCTGGTTGGTGTGGTGTTGACTGCAACACTAGTGTAGGTATGGCAAAAGACTGTTCTAAAAGCGAAAAAAACAATCATCCGTACAACATACAGATCACATAATCCACTGTTAAAAGCAATTGCAATCCCTCAGACTTTGTAAAATCTAGTTCCAATTCACGTAGCAAATGAAGGAAAGATCCATCCACATGATATCTTGCGTTTTTGATACGATCATCCAATTAAGCCTGGATAAGACAAACAGATCCCCGAAGCCGCACGGGTGGAAACTCTCATTATCACCGCCAGAGCAGCATGAAAGTGCATCACCGTGATTTATCTGAAGACAACCGTGTGAAATACCTTTAATTGTCGCCAACGCTTAAGCTGACACTTGGTTTTACTGTCGTATAATGATCGGCGGTGCGTGAAAGCAAAACACTTTTGATGAGCTGCAAATGCGACAGTCGTAAAACGAGCTAATAGCAAAGCAGATGATTTTTCTATAAAGACTTGTAAAGCGGTGGATTAAATTACTCCGTCTAAAGAGATTCAGCGTTCGGTGCAGAAAAACAGCCTGCTGCACCGAGCGCGGCACCCAGGGCTCTGGGGGTATTGTACGGAGAGTGAGAAATAGTCGGCGTATGAGCTTTTCAGATAGCGTGCAGTAAGCTCCTAATGCTCAAACACATGTCAAGATGTTTGCTTAAGTCCCCTGGTGTGCATCTTACAGAATTATCTGCGCTTCTTAATAAATGACCGGCCTTAGCCCAAGGAGCTTTTACTCTTCCACAGACCAACTGTAATTTTACTCACTGTGCTGCTTGTCAGCCCTCAGTTTGACCTCAGAGGTTTGCATTGATGTTTTTTCCCCGAAGCTTTTAAGAAGTACAGGGCTTTTATCGTGGAGAAAAACTGCCAGATTGAAAGGTTATTGAATCCTGACAGTAGACTTTATATGATTCACCGCCACTTCAGAGAAGGAAATAAAAAAATAAAATATGTATTATACTGTACGTATCAGCATTAAACTAAATAACGGTCGATGAAACTCATCCTCCTTGTCAGGCAGCAGCGCCTGCTTATGAGTGAGTTTAGTGGTTGGCAGAACCAATAATGAGGCTGGAATAGAAGGTGCAGTTGTGCTGACACCCGCAGTATAAGCGTGATGTAACCACTTCAAACCTGCCTGTCAAGCAAGTGACATATCAGAGATGATTTGGAAAAGAGAAATTCGCAGGAGAGCAGAGACGCTTTCAGGCTGAGAAACACAGATGTCTGGGTATTGGAAGTCAGACCACTAGAAACAGTTCACACTATGCAGCATGAGTTAACAACAAATAAAACATAACACAGAGATTAAACAAGGGAAAAAGGATAGAAAGTATTTTGTTTCCAACCAGCCGCTGTAGTGGTATCTCATTGATCTATATTGAGCTGAAGCAAAAACCAAGACCCCCGACATCTTCATTACGTTTTCAAGGGCAGTCAACTCATATGTGTAAACACAACCATTGAGCTGTCCTTTAATAGTGTAAGACACCAAATGAGACTCTCACCAGCAAAAGCGACTTGCCCCCCACCTCTCAAGTTACATTTAAGAAAAGAAGGTCGAGTCGTGGCTGATCACAGAGGCCAGAATTGTAGTTCTTCCACCACTGTTTGGAAGCAAATTAAAGGCACAAAAAAGATTTGGACGCTGCCATCGGTGGGTCCTAAATAGTTGCAGCCACCAGCTGCAACCGTAGCGGTTGCAACTGAAAGCCTGCAACTGCTACGGTCAGCTTCCATTGCGCTTCTTCTTCATGTCGATGAAGTTTTAGAAATGCAGTTACATTGACACGTCGTATACCCTGCGACCATATTGTAGCCCAAAAGCAACTTGACTTTACAAGTAAGGTCAGCTGCTTTTGACGCATGGATCACATACCGGAACTGAAGACACTAACCACAACACAATGTTATATCTGTCTGTATCTTTCATTTTTTGAGGCTAACTTTATCATAGTTGCACTCAGAACAAAGCAAGACAGAAGAAATGATGTAGATGAAGTAAGTCAATAATATCTGACAAAACAAATGTGAGTGCGGCTGGAAATTCTCAAGGAGGTGTACACTGTCCCAGTGCCTTTCAAGTAATTTCACGACCAACTCATGACACTAGAAACAGTTTTTCTCCAAGATACACGGTACACTCACCAATACACTGCCTTGCACCTTTCGATCATCTAGTTTTTGCCGTGTTTTGAACTACTATTTCAAGCATAACTGGGCCACATTAAATGGCTTGGTAGGACCAATTCTGCTGCCGGGCCACAGGTTAGACACGAGTGGCTTACAATCCGCGACACAAAGCATCAGCAGCTTTCCCGTTGGGTCTTCAAGGTTGGCTGAAACACCATGAAAGTGGCTCACTTCTGATGGAAATAACAGAAGCTAAGTAGAAATGTCTTTTTCTCTTGTTCAAAATGTGTCTGCTCTTCATTCATCAAGACATCCTGACACTTAACACCAACACTTCCTTCCTGCTTTCAGACACAGACCTTCTGCATTAGGCTGCCATTGGCTTTTGTCAAGCTTTCGCTATCAACTATTAACTCAGGCCATTATTGCGGCAGCAGATGTAAGAGATAAAAGGCCATTGCTCTTTCTCTGTGCTGCTCCATCCCAGTCTCTCATACACACATGTACAACCCCCCCCCCACCCACACCTCCTCCATGTCTTAAGGGCTTCTCTTTGAAACATGGCTGGAAGAAAAGAATCACAATGGGTGCACTGTCAAGTGACAGGTGCCCTTGTTGTGCCTTTAGCTCATTCTGTGAACAAGCCCTCGGCCGCCAGCCTCATAAAACATGAAAAGACTTGACATGTGTCCAGAATTCTCCAACATACGCCTCAAGCAGACAAAGACACAGCCTCATGCAGAGCACATACTAAGTGATTGCCGTGCTACTGGCAGCTCAGTTTCAATAGGAGAAATCTGGTTCATTCAAGAGACTAATGATTGTGTTTATTCGCCGAAGGCATCGTCTTAAATATGGTTTCCTCTTCACATTAGCATCTTGACTGGTTTTTAAATGGCATGCATATGGTGAGCTGACTCTCTAAGATGAGAAACAAAATGAAGCATGTAGCTACTTAAAAAAGAAAAACAGGAATCAATCTTTGGATTTCAGCTCTTTTTGTTTGCAGAATAATCCACTTATTAGCCCAAACATTTGTAGGCAAAGCTTGCAGCTGGCTTGCAGGTTGTTTTCCAGGTTCAGTCATTACATTTACTGCTATTGACGTGGCTTTTGCTTCTGCTGCGCTGCGGTTTGCTAAACAGCCATTATGCAAACATTCGCCTACATCAGCAGCTGTGACTGCTGCATGAACTTAACCGAGCTGACAGGAGGTTAAATCCAATCGGGCTTTGCTTTGGGGCCCTTGACGACAAGTGAGACACACTGGCAGACAAGGTTGGCAAACTGGATTCATTGAAAATTGCCCTTCTGTCGCGACACTGTCACATCTCCCCTTTTAAATAATTCACTTTTGCTTTTTGCTCTCCATCTGCCACACCACCGTAGCATAAACTCTCCCTGACCTTTGTGCATTCTCGACACACTCATTCATGAAATGTTTTATTTAAGCAAGCAGCGGCGCATCAAAGTTATTGTTTACCAGAGCCGGTAAATTCTCGCAGCGAGCCAGTCATCCAGCTGCTGGCAAAGGTTGATGCCTCGTCCTATCACTCATGCAATAACAGCATATGCGGCGAGGAAAACCAATTCAGCAAACATCGCTTCAGTACAACAATATATTTACACCAACGCAGAGCTGCGGGGAGAACCAGCAGTCTGCTCCAGACATCTCAGCTGAGAATTGTCATTTATTGTTATGACGGTTCATACTATCAATCAAAGGAGCAGACGAGATCATGTCATAATTTATTAGCTATAGTCCGCGGGGATGTGCAATTTTACCGCTAATGGTTCTCCATAATAAAATATTTCTGAACACGTAAAATGTTGCTTGTCCCGAAGAAATCCCGGTGGAGAAAATGAAAAATATCTAAGGCTTGTTGTGCTGCGTTTATTCACCACCCACCGTGCTACGTTGGTGATGTCAGGCTCAAAACAAGAGGGGATCTAGACAACAATGAGAACAACTGGACATGACTAGCGGAGCGAGCTGTCAACTCAGACTAACAAGGAAATGTCAGAAGCCACGGTACAGTGTCTGGCAAATGAGCTGGTTTAGTCATTTAAAGTGGGAGACTGGATGAAGGTTGGATGTTTGAGGAACAGACAATAGAGCTTCGTACAGTAAGAGCCACCCCCCTCTTAACTGCAAAGAATAGATGTGAAATTCAGGGAGGCTCGGGACATGAGGCAGCCAGTAGAAGGGAAAAAAGCTTTTTTCCATCAGGTTATTGAGTGAACTCAATCATCTGTTCGGGTGGTGACGGTAAGAGCACTCAGAGCAGCAGAATAACTTGCTGGTTGTTGTCTGTCTTGCAGTGGTATACCACACAGTGATGGAGGCGCGGAATGAGAAATGTATTTCTATCTGTCTATCTATCTGTCTGTCTGTCTGTCTGGCTGTCTGTCTAGCTATCAAGCTGTCTGTCTTGCTGTCAAGCTGTCTGTCTTGCTGTCTCAGTGTTTCACTGTATCGCTGCCTATCTGTCTTGCTGTCTCGCTGTCTAGCTGTCTAGCTGTCTAGCTGTTTGTCTAGCTGTCTGTCTCGCTGTCTAGCTGTCTCGCTGTCTGTCTAGCTGTCTCACTGTCTCGCTGTCTGTCTCACTGTCTCGCTGTCTGTCTAGCTGTCTCATTGTCTCGGTGTCTCGCTGTCTGTCTGTCTTGGTATGCTCTGGTCTTTGGTGGAGGAACACAAGGAAGGCGACTATGTTGGGTAACACAGCAACCTACCTATGCCACCATTGTAAATCTAGCACAGCCACTTATTATATTCTTTTTTTCTCACGTTTTAACAAAGCACTACATGAATCAGCCCACACAAAGATTAGGTGAGGAAGCCTGATCTACCCTGAAGTGATATGCATGGATTCACCCAGGTCCAAAGTTCAGGAGAGCAGGTTTAGAAGCGGTGGGTCCTGATTCCAATAAGATTGATGAAGCATTTTAGCCCATTGAGGGACCTTGACTGTGGGAACTCAATTCCGGTATCTAGTGGCTAATTTCCTTTGCCACAAGTGAACCATTCACATGGTTTCAGTCCATTGGATCGTACAGTGTGAAACAAAAATGACGCCATTGTTTTGTTGAGAAAGTTACACTTTAAGGCAAAGGATATTGAATGACTTACTTGTTCTTTCATTGCGTTGTCTTGCATTTGTTTATTAAAGAGGACTTTTCGAATGCAACATTGCCTGGAGAAGCCGGTAAATCAATGAGCCACACGGGAGAGGAAGGGCCCCACATGTGCAAATTTCCCTGGCCTTGCGGGCAAGACTGAAAGGTTGTCTCTCTCCAACAAAATCCTCTTTCAACCCCCCACATCTCCAGGGAGCAGGAGTTTTATTCAGACCCATTTGTTTCTTGCAGCCCATGCGGAGACCTCTGCTACCACTCCGCCAATTTAGGTTGCTGATGTATATTTTAAAAAATAATCTCCAGAACATTCGCTGAGAAATGTCTACATAGAACACTAAATAATTCAGCGTTGCTTTCTCTGTAAGCAGTAGTCAAAAAAAAAACAGGATTCTGTTGTATTCCTGTGAAGCTTTTCAGGTCCAATGCTGGATGGAACACACACAATTCGGTTGATAATGAATACGTAATGATGAACATATCCCATGTCTGTTCCGGCGACAGGCCGTAATTAGCTTTCATGCATTCTTCATGATCCACAGATGCTGGATGCATCGGAGCAGATACTATGAACAGACTTTCTTCTGCATCGGTTTCCTTTATATGTAGAGTGACAACTTCATTGGTGTGATCTATGGTCAGCTACAATTGATTCACCTCACTGTGTCGTTTACACATTTGTGTGACACAATATTGTTCTGTGATCTTAACATGACGCGTACACACGCAGACACTAATAGAGTATCAGGGGAATTCTCTCCCACGTGGATTAAAAACAAAGCAAGGAGCCTTTGAATCAACACTTTGCCCCAGATTTCTGATATTTACACATCCCCCTCAGAGTGAACTGTCACCACTTAGCACTTGTCTGTGTAAGCCACACTCCCCCCGCCTACCGCACCTGATCTGCACATCCACACAGAACAAACAGCTTCCCTCTCATCCCATTTCCTGCAAGGCTCCTATAATGAATCTTTTATGATTTCATAATACACCCAATTATCTCTCCCCTGTTTAAAATCACAGTGCACCACCTGGAACCACTTTGGCTTCGCTTTCTTCCATTCTCCCTCCCTCATTGCCTTTCATATCCTCGCCACATATGTAAATGGAAATTGCCAATTTTACACAGCAAATAAAAGGGGTCAATAAATTTGTAAGAGGAGAAGAAGAAGAGAGCCGGAGAAACACTTGTTTTAAACAGCCGTACGACCCTATTTGATGCCCATATACGGTACATTTTATGTGCTAAGGTCGCGCGTCACATATCTACATACCTGTCCACCTCTGCACCTTACAAACACAATCGCAACGCATTTTAATATTTTATTATTACTATTTACATCACAGCAAGACAGAGAATCTACTGGAGAATTATAACAGAGATAACATATATAAAAGCTCCTGCATTACATTTACCATGTGCAGCATGCAGCATGTTTTCAAATAAATAATTCTTCTCTTCTTACTAGGTGGTAATTCCGATTCTTCCATGCTCACTTCTATGATTTTTCTCTGAATGATTCCTCTTGCAACACAATTCAAAACAACGGATGTGGCCCACACTCCTATCGTCAAAGCCGAAAGCAACAAGAAAAATAAATGCGCCATTGAGGATAACTTTTGCGAGTATGATGCGCGAAATTGGTGAGTCGATATCGGTCTGGCGTGAAACGTCAGTGGGAATTTTTTTTAGCATAGCATAGTATAGTATAGTATAACATAGTATAACGTAGCATAGTATTGTATAACATGGTATAACGTAGTATAGTATAACATAATACAGTACAGTACAGTATAGTATAGTGTGGTATAGTATAGTATAACATAGTATAGTATGGTATAACATAGTCTAGTCTAGTACAGTATAGTATAGTCTAGTATAGTATAGTATAGTCTAGTATAGTATAGCATAGTATAGTATCGTATAGTATAGCATAGTATAGCATAGCATAGTATAGTATCGTATAGTATAGCATAGTATAGTATAGTCTAGTATAGTATAGCATAGTATAGCGTAGCATAGTATAGTCTAGTATAGTTTAGTATAGTATAGTATAGTATAGTATAGCATAGTATAGCGTAGCATAGTATAGTCTAGTATAGTATAGCATAGTATAGCATAGCATAGCATAGTATCGTATAGTATAGCATAGTATAGCATAGCATAGGTCTAGTATAGTATAGCATAGTATAGCATAGCATAGTATAGTCTAGTATAGTATAGCATAGGTCTAGTATAGTATAGCATAGTATAGCGTAGCATAGTATAGTCTAGTATAGTATAGCATAGTATAGCATAGTATTGTATAGTATAGCATAGTATAGCATAGCATAGCATAGTATTGTATAGTATAGCATAGTATAGTATAGCATAGGTCTAGAATAGTATAGCATAGTATAGCGTAGCATAGTATAGTCTAGTATAGTATAGCATAGGTCTAGTATAGTATAGCATAGTATAGCGTAGCATAGTATAGTCTAGTATAGTATAGCATAGTATAGCGTAGCATAGTATAGTCTAGTATAGTATAGCATAGGTCTAGTATAGTATAGCATAGTATAGCATAGCATAGCATAGTATTGTATAGTATTGTATAGTATAGCATAGTATAGTATAGCATAGGTCTAGAATAGTATAGCATAGTATAGCGTAGCATAGTATAGTCTAGTATAGTATAGCATAGGTCTAGTATAGTATAGCATAGTATAGCGTAGCATAGTATAGTCTAGTATAGTATAGCATAGCATAGCATAGTATTGTATAGTCTAGCATAGTATAGCATAGGTCTAGTATAGTATAGCATAGTATAGCATAGCATAGCATAGTATCGTATAGTATGGCGTAGTATAGTTAACTGTATGTCAAACTGAACATTCAGTATCAGTGTCTAAACATATGCAGGACGGAGAAAGCTTCCACATTATGTTCCTTTGTGCATCAATATCTGTGTATTTTGTGGCCAGAAAGAGGTCTGAAAAGAGATGCATTCAAAAAGCTGAAAAGATGGAGGGAGGAGGAACATTGGGTAATGGCTTCTTTATAAATGAACTGATGGATTAAAGCTGTCGCTCGAGAAAGCGCTTGACTATGAAACACGACCCGCCACAGGAGCCTGACAATAGAGATGGCAGACAGTCATTCTGCCCGCGACACAACAGCACTGTGAAATGATGAATTCTGCTTCATTCTGAGGCATAGAAATTGCTTTTCATGGTGTCGGCCTCAGCGCTGGTTCTGCTTGTACAAATAAATCAGCAAACACAGTGTCTGCAGCAGCGTCACCACACAAGTGCATCGCCTTCTGAACGCTGGAGGGTGGGTTGTTTATTTTTTTTCTCAACCAAAAGCATCAAATATACAATGTCACCACTGTCAAAATCCGATACATTGAAATGTGTTTATATTGCCAAGTGAGCACTATGCGCTTCATTATGTCCTGATAATTTTATAGTATTTTTAAATACTTTTCTGTCCAGAAGTTAATGATTAATTATAAATAAAAATTTATAAAATTTATAAAAAAAATAACCACAACAACGTTGCCTTTTATTGAGCGTCCCCTCTGTGTGTTGCAGTCTTCAATTAAAGCGCAGACACAACCCTCTGGTGCTCAAGCAAAAAAGAAAAAAAACACGTATGAGAGCCTCTTTAAAATACTCAAACTCCACCTCGAGCACTTTTTCACTAAAAGCTTTTTGTTGTTGATCCACTTCATAACGGAGTGAATTAACTTCTGGTGCTGCCGCTCGCCCCTCGGGCAATTTGCAGTGTAAATTTAGAAAAGACTCGCCTGCTTGTTCAATTTGCTCGACATGAGATAGTTTCCCTCCGTCCCCAAGGAGGCTGATCACCAGGACCAACTCTCCTGCTGCTCCAATACTCTGTTCGGTCTCCATAGGGCTTAAGTCACCTGTCCCACAGCCACACTGGCTTATTGCTACTGAGTGGAATGAAAGGTTTACATTGCCATGGAACTGTAGCTGGAGCATTATGGGACTCACTCACTGCAACGTATGTGGTTCTTAACAAGATAAAAGAAACTTAGATTTAGAATTGTTGGACCATTTATCTTATCTAAGCATGGATTTCTTAGTTCCAGTTTTCGACTTTTCACTTAAATCTTATCTCAAGCTTAACCTTATCTTTTTTGTCTCTAATAAACAGGAAATCTTAAAATGAGCTAAATAACCAGTAAAATATGACTTATATTTTTAATATGATGGTTGCTGCTGTTAAGTGTTTATTATTGCTCTTAGTTCAAGCATGTTGAGATACAGCCATATCACAACTCCTCATCCGTCATTTATTTCACCATCTTAAAACCAGATGTTTTCTGCTATTTTATGATGAAATTTATTACATTGTAGCGATCCAGGCTGCCTCTGGAGCAAAGGATTATGGGAGAAGGTTTGAGGTTTGTAAACAGAGAGTTAAGATAGTTGTGATGTGGTGATGTGAATGGTCTGTCTTGTTATTTGGGATGTTTGTGTAGACGGTTCATGTAGCCCTTTCGTACAAATACAGTTTAGACCCTCAGTTTGTCGGATATTTGAGGAGAGGACGTGTGTTCTGAAACACCCGCAGGAGTAGGTGGGAGTAGGAGTAGGACTTTTTTTTGTTATCTTGTTGAATTCATTGCTGTATGATTTCTGTAATATACAGATTTTATGAGGAGGCAATGCATATATATATATATATATATATATATATATATATATATATATATATGCATTGCCTCCTCATAAAATCTGTATATTATATATATATATATATATATATATATATATATATATATATATATTTTTTTTTTTTTTTTTATTTATTTATTTTTTTTTTTCAATAGTTCACTTTCGGGTACTTATTTAGAATTTTGCATATGGTGCATGGACAGATAACTCCATCAAACCCAGTGTTAAAATCTTAACTAGGAGGACACGTTTTTGCAGCGCTCGCACAACACACACACAGTTGGCGAGGAAGAAAGGGAGCTCATGCTGGACCATTAAGAGTCATGAGCTGCTGAAGCACCTATTAATCTCCAGGAGTGATGCGATGGTTAATGAGCTACAGAGACATGTGGGCACTTCTAATGCCCTTCTCTGATGGCTGAAGTTTCTGATTTGTCAGTGTGACTGATTCCCTCTCAGGCAGAGGAAGACACATGGAGGAAGAGTCAGGCAACACTGCTGAGACTCCTTGGTCTTCTGGCAGATGAGCTGACAGATTCCAAACCGGCCCAGTCAGATGCTCCGCCCGGTGGCTGGCCCAGATACAGCAAGATGGCGCTCACACGCAGTTTTAAGTTTCAGACAGTCAAATGATCAAAAGACCCTTGAATATAAAAAGTTTATTTTACCCCAAGAAAAATGGCTGGATTCGAAAGAGACAATGTTACGCACCTCAAGTGAAAGAAAGATAAGATGAGTCCGAATGCGCCACATCAACCCGAGTGATGTGGACATCACGACAAAATGACCAAACATTTCTGACACAAAGAAGTGGAAGCTTCAAACCAGCTCTTAAGATCATCTCTGGAAAATTCGGCCTAGACAAGACAAGAAAAAGAAACATAATTCTAAACTGTCTCTATTTACAGTTATCAGCAAGAGCAGTGTAAAGAGTTCGGAGTCACTGGGAATGAAAGAAACAAATATCAATATATATATTTTTAAATGACCAAATACCAAGTATAAAGAGTGATGCATGGTAGTCAGATGATTTATTTTCCAAGAGATGCCATGTAGCTGTTACAAAATATCTAATATATTTATATCAAGTGTTGACTGAATCAGTCAGCGTCACCCCTCCTCTCACGGGTGCGTATACAGAGGAACTGAGGAACTTCTTCAAGCCTTTACTCATTTCATTGAAAGTAGCCGCCACAATGCAGCATCAAAGTGAAGGCAGGATTAAACATGCTTCAAAGCCCTGTCACAAACTGAAAACAGAACAGCACACAGTTCTCAGTCTTGAATACAAATTTCTCTGTTGTCTTCGGTTTTTCCTGTGCTTGTATTTTATTATTTCCGGTTTTGTGTGTTTCAGTTTCCTGTTTTTTCTTCCAGCTTCCGGGCAGCGAATCAAGCATTGTTTGGATATATTCATCCTGGTGCCAGTTTGTGTTGCCAGATGGTCACTTCACGTTCCTGTGGTAAACTCTCCCTTGTGACTCCGCTCTCTCGTGCTCTTTTGATTACTCTATTCCATTTCTCCGTTTCCATTTATTCTGTTTCTCGCTTCTCTTTATTATATTGTGTGTGCGTGATCATGTAACTCATCTTCCCTCCTTCAGCGTTTAATCCCTCTCCCTTCGCGTGTGTCTCCTTCGCTCTACGTTTGACTCTTTTGGTTCATTGTTCGTATTCGTCTTTTGTTTATTGTGTTATTGTAATAAACTATTGTTAGGCCTACTCTCATGTGTAAGCTGTCAACAGTTCAGCGACTGGGTCTGATTCCCAAGCAGCCATGACATTCTCAAGTCATTTAGTGACACTTAGTTTAAGTTTAAGCCAGTTATGTCCCAAGACACAAATGTGCGTCCAGAACCTTCCAAACACTCTTGACTCTGTGTCTTTAAACATCAAGTTTCCGGACATAAGAACCGCATGACATGAAATGACCAGTATTATTCTGAGCCAGGTTAAAGTACAAAGTCTGATAAGGAGGCGACAAAAACATTGAACACATGAAATAGTGTTGTGGACTCAATTTTAACAGGGAAGAATTTCCCTTCATCATTGGTTACGACCACCTATTACTGTGCTCACATCTGACCGCAGTTCCCCTCACCAACACCCGGAGTTGGAGTGGCTCCCTGTTCGCAAATTAATTGCCATTGAACTAACACCCAGTAATGAATAGTCCTCCGTCTCCCTCTGGTGCAGTGGGATTCTGTGTGTTGGTCTGAGGAGAGTTCTGTGGCGACCATCGCCTTCCGACCAGCCCATAAACGCAGCAGATCGTCTTGCACAACGCTTCATTAGCTCAAATTACCCACTCATTCTGCTGCTCTTGTTTTGAGTGCAGGTCTCCGGCGCGTAGGACTTTGCCTTCTGCAGCTAAAAGTGCGTAACTCCTGTGGCACCTCCCAGCATTATTTACTTGACACAGGAACAGCTCTCACCAGCTGGGAGTCATTCGTCTGGCTGCTTTAAGGCAACCGTTTATCAGGAATTGGAAAACACTTTTTTTCAGATGCCACGGAAATGAGAGAGAACCTCGCAGGCATGAATAAGTTAGCAGGTGGAGAATTCCATCTGAATACAAATAACCGTCAATTCCAGCATGATTGTCGAGACACTTGGAGTAGGGAGGAATGCTCCTCGACTCGAGTCTGACTTTCGCACACGGAAGTTTGCTCCAGAAAATGGTGTGGTGATGTTTTCATCTGCTGATGCTGTTACACTTCAGTGTTAGTGAGATTCAGGGGGTGGGAGCGCGTACAGCTGGGTCACTCTTCGAACATCATATAAACATCCCAGTAAACCAGCTGGCAGTGACACAAGTCGGCCAGCAAATGAACTTCTGCGGGAAATGATCAAAATGATTGATCATCATGAGCTGATCGCGTGACCCCTGTACAGCAACCTCACCCCCCTCTGGTGTAGGAGTTACACGGCCCTTCCACACGCATCTTCAAAATGATTAAAAACTATCTGAGTCTGTATACATTTTTCTTCTTAACAGCCCTCACATGCTGCCAAAATCATGGTCCATTAATGTTTAATGGGGTGTTTTATACCCTGGAATGGTGTTAAATTACCTCTTATTTTTAATAGCCCATCAATAGAGATCGCTCTTTTACCTCCTGATAGTTTCCCTGCAGACGTCTCGGTGTTGAATAAATGACGTGCTTTGAGCATGTAAAATACTACTACTACTACTACAACTATCACTACTAATAATAATAATAATAACAACAATAAAATGTGTTAAAGATAGCACATTAAGGCTTCGAGATTTATATACACTTCTTTCAAAAACTACAGCTACAGCGGTATGCCAAGAATCTATTGAGATAGTCTTCTCTGGTTTTATACTATACTATAGTATATACCCTATACTTCCCAGGATATATTTGTGTCATGGCTGTCTATGTGATCGGAAGGCTTGGAGGTTAACTTAAAGATTCAATGAGCAACGATAAAGTTATACACACATGAACAGATACGAAGAACCAAGGGCGCCGGAACCAGAACACGTCCCGGGAAATACAGACAAGGGCTGGAGAAAAAACCCCGAACAGAAAAGAGACACATTATAATGGGGAGAACACAAACACACTCGGAAATAAACTTGTGAGGTCCAGTCAACAGAAAACGCTCAGTGGTATAAAACACACTCACACATAAGGAACAATAACAATTTCTATTAGAAAACAAAAGGGAGATTTCTGACACGCGGATCTACCGGAAAACAATCGTGGAAACAGAAAACAAAGTGAGAAGAACAAGAACTAAGGAAGTGGCTGAAAAGGGAATCAAGCACGCACAGAATTTAGAATATTCAAAGAAGCAATCAAGAGAGTGGAGTATTGGGAGACTTTACCGTATGAACGCAAAGTAACCATCTGGCGACACGAGCTGGCATCGAGGTGTTGATATCCATGAAGACTTGATTAGCCAATGAATGCCAGCCATGTTGCTCTGAAAGCTAGGGAAAAACAGGGAAACGGAAACAAGACACAACCGGGAATCACAAAAATAAAAGCATGAAAAATCGCGGACATGACAATTTGCTCTTCTCTGTCATGAAAGATTCACAGACAGTCAGCATCCAGCAGTCCTATACAGTACAGACATGAAGACCAGGATGATGTCTCACATGCCTACTAAAAGTGAAACAGAGGGCTGAAGGTGCACGGTTGGAGTGCAGCACTTCATGAGAACAACACTGTTGAAACAAAGACAAAAAATGGGAATTCAAAATCATAGTAGGATTAACATCGCCCACAATTGGTCAGAACTGAAACATCGTCAGAACACTGAAACAGCGCAAAACTTGGCGCACAGCAATTACCTCCATCACTTTTATTCCCTCGCGATCTTTTGAGTACAAAACTGTGTTCTTTATGGGTCTCATAGACGCTCGCTTGAAAAGGGGAATCAATGACTCTGTGGCTGAGCGTATTTCCAGATCAATAGGAGACAGATGGCGGACGAACAGTGAATTTGGGTCAGAGAAGACGCAGACCTGAGAGACTTCGACATAGATTCAAAAAGGATGAGCGAGAAACATCTTCTCAGGACTTATTTTCCATTTACTTATACGATAAATGACCTGTGACATCTGTTTGTTTTTCTCTTTGCTTGAGAGACACACTAACTCTGGTATTACAGTTTTGCCATTTGAGTTGAGTTGAAAATGAAGGGTTGCCGTATAGAAACTTATTAACAGACAAATGTGGCCTATTATGCGACACTGACACCACAGGAATATTCACTATAGAGATGAAGTAAAAGTTCAGTAAAAGTAAAAGTTTCCTTGGTCTTCTGCAGTGAGACCAACCAACCATATACCTAATTTCCTGCTTGTCGATGATTGGCAGCTGGAGCCAGCCAATGATATACATTGAAATTTTTATGTCCTTTTATATGAGTGCATTTTAAATCGATTGTTGTTTTCCAAAACAAGCAAAAAATGACCAACCAAAACGATACTGAGTACTTACACTATTATTATTACGCTTACTCTATTTTCTTTATTTTTCCATATATATCGTTATTTGAACGACATTCCTCAGTATGTTTTTCTTGTACATGGTCACAAGTTTCACTGCAGCAGAAACACACATTTTGCAAAGGTAAAATGACATCCAAAAAGTGTGTGCTGCCGTAAAGTGGCATCAGTTTCATAGTATCATTGCCTATTCCGTGAGTACGGGTACTCAAGCCTGGTTTCGGGCCTGTACCCGGCTTGCAACATGAGCCCTTCCTGGGGAAAACCTTCGTTCCAACCATCGATCCTATCTACTGATGTTTTCAGTGGATTTCCTCAATGTTGAAGCTCAAAACAGCAGCCATTTTTTCACTGCTTTTTTGTACACTTTGGGAGCAACACCAGGGACACCACACAGACTCCTGGACGCACACGTAAACAACAGGTAAATGAACCTATCACATCAAAACTGAGCGACCAGCTAACGCAATTGTAACCCATTTTATGAAGCGCTGTGCCTCTCGAACTTGGTAGAAATATTAAATTCCTTTTATGTGTCCAACAGCACACATTCATTAACTCACATTTATTGTAGTTGCCATAACTGTAGAGTGAACCCAAGACTATTAAATCCAAATCACCGTGTAGACAGACGAATCAAGCGACGCATGCTGTGTATCCGTAGCTTTACAGGCATAGTTCTAACATCTTGTGTCATTAGAAAGAGAACAACTACCACACTCTCATGCACAGATACACACTTGGAGGATTAGCAGCAGAGAGAGGAAGCCATGTTTAAACAGTGCCTAATCCCATAATTGAATGCAGATTTATTCAAGCCCAGTGGTAGGACTGGATTTAACTCACTCTGCTGGGAGCGCGGTGGGTAAGTGCCTCCGTTTGCCATTGTGTCGCGATCTTGCTGTATATTGAAAATTGATTCCAGTTCCTTTATAGGAAACCACTGCCATTTATGTGTCACTGGCTCTGCCGGCCTTCTGTCCTGCTGAGCGGCATTTGAATTAACCTGGCTGCACGGTTCCGCCGTCACTGTGCCGGCGTCGGATTCAACTGTGAAAATGACCTTCTCCATCACTTTGGCTGTGAAAATGAATGTCACATCCCTGCTCTCAAAGGATCCCTCAGTCAATTATATGAGAATTCCATCACCGTTAAAGCCGACTGTATGATGACGGTAGCGGCGCCTGAAGAGGCCCTGCATCACTGAGAGTGTGTTTTATGTGCTGAAGAATTATCTTCCTGCTCTAAGAGGAAGAGAGCAAGTCTGTAAAACCTAATCCACTCCAGGACATGACTGCATTTATGTATTGTATCACAGCTGGAGCAAGGGGTGGATCAAGTCATTGTGAAGATCGTGTCACCTTCTTATGAAGGAACAGATGAACAACCACTCTGGAAGAGACAATAGGAAATTCCGATTAAGATACCATGAGTCCAAAATGTCCTACAGTCAATATCAAAAACAGTGACAAACCTGGTGTTATGTTCCGTGTTTTCTCTTGTGCTTTTATTTTGTCGTTGCCTGTTCGTTTTCGTTTCCGTTTCCTTGTTTGACTCCACCTTCCCGAGCAGGAATTCCTTTGCAAATCAACCTCACATGGATTTCAACACCTCGGTTCCAGCCCGTGTCGCCAGATGGTTGCTTCGCGCCCTAACGGTAAACTCCTTCCATCCTTGCTTCTCTTGTTCTCCTGTCGTTCCAAATTCTGTGAGTGCTTGACGTCTTTTCTCAGCCGCCTCCTTAGTTACTCTTGTTCCTCCTCCTTTGTTTATTGCTCCTTGCTGCTGCTGAACGTGTGAGTGTTTTTGGTTAGACTCACTTTTTCTGTTTCGCCACATTAACCGTATTCCTTGTGTGTGTGTGATTTAGACCTCAGAGTGCGTCTTCTGTTGTCCCCCTCAGTCAGGCTTCTAATAAATTGCCTGTTTTCTGTTTCAGGTTTCTCCCTGCCCCTGTTCGTGTTACCTCACTCTGCATTTGGTGTTGACATTCTTGGTTTATTGTTCCTTTTCCGTCTTTTGAGTTAATATTATTTATCTTACTAAATTGTTAAATGGATAGGAAGAGGAATTTCTTCAACACCGAGATTGGGAGACATTGAACCAAAGACTGAGGCAGGAGTGACCAGAAAAGAAAAAATGGCGGCGTGGAAGATTATAGCAACCATTGTTTATTACGTTAGGTTGAAGGAAAGACCGCGCTCAGTAATGAAAAGAAATGGTTCCATAACAAACTCAGTCAAAAGCTTTGCAGCCCACAGGCAAGAAAGAGCTAGCTGGAGGAGGGCAAGCGGCAACTCATCCTACACCCATAGATATATTGCTGGCTTCATTGGGGACGCAGCACTGTGTTGCCAGATATAGATGCACTCTCCCGACAAGACCAGCCGTGCCATCGACCGATCTCATTGTTGGTAGCATAAAAGCTGGGCTGAGGTGTTGCATAAACATTCATTCAAACAGTTGAATTGGAGTTCAAATATCATGACAATAATGTAATGTTCCTTCAGTATACTCAAGTCAGTCTGACCAGTGGCCTGGAGTTGGGGAGGGAGAACATCGAGGAAGAGGACGAGGAAGCACGCACCCTTACCTAAAATCTCTCTCTCTCAGACAAGGCCTCTGCATGTTTGTGTACTTGGCACGTGGGAATCGCCAGACCATGATAAATCCATATTTGAAGTATGACTCTGGTTATTGTCTGTTAATGACTTCCTTCTTCTTGGAAGTTGCAGGCTCTTTACAAAGAATCTTTTCAAAGATGGCTTTTACCGACTCATTTTTCGAGCTTGTGGGTAACATTTCGGCTCACAAGTGACTGAGGCTCAACCAAGAGAATCCAAATTTATTCAAAATTAAAAGGATTTTCAAAATAAAAGCTAAAAAAGAACAGAACTAGTTAATTATTTCTTGTGTGGCCTGGTGCCAATTGATCCACGGACCGGTACCGGTCCCTGGCCTGGAGGTTGGGGACCACTGGCATAGCACACAACAGGTTCTACTCTTATTATTCCATCTGTAGCCTCGCTGTTCTACCACCAGATTTGGAGTGTACATCAGAGTCGTGCATAAATTCACTCACAGTCCCGAGCACCAGTTGATAAATCCCTGGCTTTGTGTGGGGATGTTCTTACGCTCTCATTACTCACATATCTGCGCGTATTCTGGGGTGATAAATGAGGCCCCTGGATGCAACATATCAGATAATAGCATGGATGCGTGGCCACACGCGGAGCATACATATTACGGACATTGTGGCTTCTACAAAGGGTATAACACAGCAGTTCTGGGTCGGGAAGCCACTCGCTTGCATTTTTAACATCACGCAACGGACAAACTCAAAGGTCAAGCGACTGATGGACTGGAGCGACAAAGAAATATTCAAGAAGAGATGAGATGCTGAATTCCTCCGAGGCGTGCTTCCATACCAGCAAGATTTTCTTGTGGAAATTGAAATAACTCGTGTGGGAGCCTGGCCTGGTTTCACTCCAGATCCCTGGATCAGCGTGACTGTGTGTACAGGAGCCAAACCCTGCGTCGACGTGTGGCTCTGTGTGAAGGGGGAGCCGCGGTGTTTTCTACCTTATTTACTTTTGCAGGATCATTTGCGCGCATTATCAGCGCTCCAGCGGAGCGGACCACGCTGCTCCTTCAAAGTATCAGCAAATGAATCATGTATTTTAATTTAGTGGAGTTCCCACGTTGCTCTTCTGCTGCCCACAAGGCCTCTTAACCTGCGCCTGTGTGCCGTTTGCAACACGCGGCATTAACGTGCCGCTGTGATGCCGGCCCAAGTTGCCGCAGCACAATGATTAAAACCCTCCTCATCAGCAAGTTGTACACAGGGGGACGGCAAAGTCATTAAAATCGCTAATACTCTATCATTTCCTCCAGATAATCCGACTAAATAATGAAGTTATGATAAAAATGCCTGGGGCTGGGCTTGTATTAATCAGCTGCAGTGGGGTACGGTGTGTGCTGCTCCTGCATTGTGTCCTTGGATACCAAGAACCATCCAAATATTTCTGTGTAGAGCTGCTCCAGTGGACAGAAAGAAGATGAAGACGTCAGTATCCTTTATCTCATCGGTACAGGTCAGGAAACCCAAAGAGCCGATGGTTCAAAGAGGCTCTTTTTAGGGCACAGGTGTCCAACTCAAGAGTGTTTTTGTGCTAGAGGTCTTCACCTGCCGGACTTTTCCTTCTGGAGTGCCACCATCTTGACAACCTGATGTTGGTTCCCTCTTAGGATCAGGAACTTACAGCAAAACAGTGCAGTAGGAATTTTTGACGTCAACATCGCAAAATTCACATGACTTCAAAGAGCCATAGATACACATATTTAGATACATACATTTTGGTGATATTTTTCATGTAGCAACAAACAAACAACATTGTCCCGTTTTGCTGTGTTTTACTTTGTATTTCCATTTTTTTTCTGGTTTGTTTTTTTTGACAGAGTTGGCTGTGATTTATTTTTCTGCTCTATCCCTCAGTTCAAGTCGATGATGAAATAATTGTTATTGAATGTATGTTTGATGTGGGATTTGAATAAGTATTCATTCATTCTTTTGTGTTATTTATTAAAGACTTGAATTTTATCTCTGGTGGTGATCTTGCTTCCGCACCTGGGTCCTGCTCCCCACGATACAACCTTCAGTTTGAAATATATCGGACTCATATGACGCCACAAAGTAGTGCCAGTTATGGCAGAATTTGGCGCCTTGTTTTAGGTGATGCGCAATGTAGAAAAGTAAAACGAATATGGACAACCAAACAGGAGCTGTTTCAGACTATAAGAAAGTTTTACAGGCAGCGGAGCCAACTGATTCCAAACTACTGTACAGAGAAAGGACCTGCAGACAACGCATTAAAAGAATATGAAAAGAGCAATGGAGGAAATTTTTAGCGGGGTCAATGGACAAGACGATGGCTGATTATAAAGGTGTGAGTCAGAGGTGAATGTCCTGGAAAACAAGACCCACTCACACACAAAAAAGCAACAAAAATATGATCAATAATAGCGACTGTTGAGGGAGCTCTTCTGTGCTGAACAGGTTTGATCTGGTGTAGTGAGGTATGTCACCAGAGTGAGAGATTCTCAACATGGATTGCAGAGAACATGCAAATAACCAGAGCAGGAAATGACTTGCTACCAGGAAAGTCTACATGAGCTTCAATCACAGGAGGATCACAGTGAAACTCCACCCTGAGTTGTGCATGTGATGCAGTAACTTTCGCATCAGTCGAAGATGACGTCATCTTGCTAAAATCTGTAAAAAGAATAGCTTTTCAAGGTCAAAAACAGATACGAAAGTGCCTCTATATATGCACCTAAAGTACAGCTTTCAACTTGCTTTTCGCTTCACTTCATTCCAACCTCTGGTGCCATTATCTCCCCACCAAAGCTCAGTTCTTCTCTGCAAGATTCTTTCAAAATTTTCCAATATATATACATACAAATGGAAATTCAAAAGCTCAGGGTTTCAAGTTTAATATATCCTCATTTGTCCTGGTGTGTTAGATAAAGGATAAATTTCAAGACGTCTATTTGGAATCATGTGTAAAGGTGTAAGTCGAGGACAATAGACTATAAGACGTGGTGAGGAAAATGTTCCTTTGTCTTCTCTATCCTTGCAAATGGCTTCAGCTAAACAGGCCTGAGGGAGAGAAAAGAACAGCTATTAAATAACATGATGCAGCCTTGACAGAAGTGAAGAGCGTTTATCTTTCAGTGCAGTTTAGTCCAAAATAAAAGCAGACGTGTCATCGACAAGGTAAGAGGATGACAAACACGGCCGTGTCAGATGCACGTTCTACAGGAAAAAAAAGACTCCAATTAGCATGCTAAATTTGATTTCTTATCTTATTACGGATGAGAGAAGAGAGAACAGCCTCCTGTAACCTTCTCAAGCGTTATTGACAAGAGGAACTGTTTCTCCATAGCTTTATCTATCTAAATTCTAAATTCTTACACAAATATTTTCAAGACCTTTGTTTGAATAAGGTGACATAAAAACTTTAATGTAGCCACCATCGTGATTTATAGTCAAACTGATGCAAAATAAACATATATTATAAATCTGTATGTGCCAAGGAAACCGACGGGAAAGCTGCCTTCACTCAGCATCGCTCATGCTGTAGAGGCTCCATCACCCTTCTCTCCACTGAAACATCTCTGTCTGAGGAGGGAACTGTTGCTGGGGGCAAAACAGAGTCAAAGACATCAAGCAGTGTCAGCAGGAGAGACCAGACACCAAGGTGGGAAACATTGTTCTTGGCACAGGAGTTACTTGGTGGCAATCTGCTGAAGCCGTAAATACCAGTGTTGAACCTGTCATATCATGATACATGGTCTAGTATTTCTTGTTGCTGGGGATATTTGTTCACCTCAGTTTGAGCTGCATAATAGATGTTTCAACTTACCTCTGGTTTGAACACACTCAAAACGCCTGGTGATAGCTCAGCCGGTGCGGTGCAGAGGGAGACGAGAGGCTATGACCTGGAGCTTAGTAAAAGTGTTGTGCATATGAAGACATTTTCAAGGAATCCAAACACGACATAAGGCTATAACCAGCGTTTCCACTCAGGCAGTGTTGCCGTGGCGCAGGGAAGAGTCGGAACAATGCGCTGCTGATAAACAATTGGGCCTGAGGCAGAGAGCAAATTAACTTGATGGAGTTTAAGTGGTACCAGTGGCGTGGACACGGCATACTAATGTGGAATACTAAAGACCAAGAGAGGTTTACAGAAGACGGTAAAAGTGTAATGTGCTGCACTGCACTGCAGAACTGCCGCTATACACAGCATATAATGGATGAGAAAAGCACACAGTCGGGGATGTCACAATGACAATAATGACTCGTTCAGATTATGTCTGTTTCACTCAAGTGGACATTGTGGAGTGATCGGTTCCATCCATTTGACCACCATATTCAGGTTTGGGTCGCAGCTGTGGGCAAAAAAGAGACAGAGGTTGGGGTTAGGGTTGAGAGCCATGGGATGGTGCTGTCAAATGTCCCCATCGCAGGATGAATAAAAGACTGGTTAAGCACTATACAAGTAACATCCAACTTACGACCTGCTCGACTTGCATCCACCCGTACTTACGTCCACGGCCAGCAGATGCTTTATTATTTATTTAATTCAATGTTTGGCATTGCAGCACGTAGCAGCCCGGCATCGCGTACGACAGTTACGGCAGCACAGTGTCCCAGCATCTCACTCTCACACAGCCATCTACCACTACAGTAGTACCTACAACCCGGCTATTTTGATTGGCATTCGACTTACATCCAATCTGACTTATGACCGGTTGGTCGGAACAGATCCCGGTCGTAAGTCGGATGTTATTTGTACAGAACCTGAACCTGGCTTTCACTTTCACTGATATGTTACCGTCAGTAACGCACATGGACACATAAAGGAGAGCTCACGCAAAAAGATTTAAAAAATCTAGAGTGAGTTTTTTTGTCAGAAAACCGACTGCAGGATAAAAGTCTGCCTTTGATTGTCATATCTATATAACAAATAAAGCTTCTGCCTCACCACCGATGGAGAAGTTGGTCCACCAAACCGCGTGATCACACATGACAAAACAAAGTGGAAAAATCACAGGAAACAGTTAGCACAACTTGAAACACGGGCGATAGCGGTATCTTTTTCTTTTGCTGGAAGAATCACAAAATAAACACCACACTCACGCAACTAAAGTTCCATATAGACCAGATCACATCTCAGATCAGATTTTCAGTTGTAAATATTGGACGTTGGACATTGATGATTGTCGGCCCCAACTGGTATCAGAGGTGATCATCACTGTTGACACAGCCTGGACAATAGGATTCTTATCGTAGCCGCTCTCATAACAGTTAGGAAAATCTCACATCCTTGTTTCGAGAATGAGCAAAACCCAGATAAAAGAGTGGCAGTAGCAATGAGAAACCTCTCCAACCCAACCTCTCCTCCTGGAAGATCACGAGGGAGGGGAATCATTTCACTCTATTGCAACACCTCCGTGTCAACGTGCGACATGGAAGGCTGTCAACACTGGGTGCACAGGTCCACTGGAAAATACTCACTATTTGTCACATTGGGTTTGAGACTGTTTTGATTTTGACTGAAAGCAGGAATACAGCAGCAGGGTGACAATTGGCTGTGAATGCAGGAGAGCGAATTTGAAATTGTAGGTTTTGCAGGAGCAATTTAAATGTGGAGAGCCTCTAAATGTGTCATTCTTCTCCTGTTGACTGTCACCCCCCCACTGTTCAAGGTGACAGCCGGCAATGATGGCAGTAAAAGTGAGTTATGTTACAAGTGCAGGCTTTCACACAGCCCAGATGTACAACTGCGAAAAGCACGACGTCAAAGAGACAGCTTGTGTCCTCGAGCGGCTCTTCTAGGGAAATGGCCCGAGCACAAGTAAAATAACAGGCACAAGGGGCACTAGAGCGTCAGACTTGTCTATGGCACAGACAGAAAAACACAAGGAAATATTCAGGAATTCAGCCAAACAATAGGATGTAAAGATAACATCCCACTTTCAAAACACTGATGTTATCAAACATAAAAACACTCACAGAAGCCGTGACTGCCAGGGATGAGTTTTCCCTCTTTCTGCTTTAATTCATTAGGATTTGTTTACTAGAAATGAAGTGTTTTATTTTCATCTTGATCTCATTAATTAGTGTGCGTCTGGCGCTTCGAGGAGCATGTTCATCCACAGACAATATTGAGACCAGGAAGCAAGTACAAAGACTGAGAGGATTTGCATAACTACCGGAGAGCTGGGACCAGTGGCAACAATGGGGAAAATAGCTAGCTGGTGAAATACATTTCAGTTTTTGGACGGCACTTTATGTTGTTTACATTGATCTGTATTTCATGCTTGAAGTGCAATATTTTATATTACATTTTTAAATCACAAAGGGTCAACAACAGGTATGCATGACCAATATATAAGCCACCCAAAAGTGCACTTCGCTGTCTTGAATAACCTCTTCTGGCTTCGCCCAGTCACAGGGAGATAGTTCCTCACTGTTCCTCACATTCATCTGACTGGACTTGTCACCCGTAAAGCTCCATTTATGCTCCCTTTATGTGCGAAATTGTACACATCTATTGTTGTTACAACCACTGATCATATACTTCCATGCATTTGTTATGTTGGTATTGCTGTTCACCAATATATTCACCAGGGGGAGCAGCCCACAGTCAAAGGTTTACGACAACAACAAACTAGAAAACCAACATGGCGACTGTGGAAGAAGTATTAATAATAAAAGTTTCGCAGAGTTGTAGGAGGCGACAGTCAGTGAGGTCTGTGAAATCTATCGTGACTGGAGATCGTCCACTATTGTTGTCTTCTTCATGTCTCAAAAGAGCTGTGTAACACTGCCCCCCATGGTTTCCGGCGGTACTGCTTCCTTTGGTCCACATCCGTACGCTTTGTGGAAATGTGCTGAAATACAGACGAAATGATTGCAGAGCATGGACAGAAGGCTCTATATCTGTGTGAAACATTGAGCATAAATGGGCCTTAATTCAACAGGGTCACTCCGGTTGCATTACAAAAGACCCTCAACTTGACCCAACTGGAGGCCTCCAGACTGGATATACTCCTGAGGCATCGCTTCTAAAGTTACGCTTACATCTAACACAGGCTGGTTTCCAGGCACCAAAGTGAAGGTGTGAAGGTCAAAGCCACCGTCACTGCATCCATCAGGTGCTTCAGAAGCGCTGTCCTTTAGGTGAGTTGTGAGTTCCAGCATCCCATCAGCTTGTCTTGTCCATGACTTTTGCCTCTCCTTCATAAGCCATAATCTTAACTAAAATTACGTCTTCTCTGAACACTTCATGAAGTCAATCCTCAGCCCAGAAGGAGTCACCCATCTACTCATATTCATCATTTTTTTTTATCATCATTTTGCCACGTAGCCAGCCACAGTCTGCAAACAAGCGATGACTCACGTCTCTCGCCCCCCTGCATGTGTGCGTGAGGGCAGTGAGGGCAGAGTCGGACGCTTTATCAAGGCGAGGTGGGAAACTATCAGAGATGAGAGAACTGTGCGGAGCTGGGGGCGCGGGAGGCGCCGTGCCAGCGCCGATTCATGCAGAGTGACCACTGTGTGCGGAGGGAACGGGAACAAAGCGCCTTAGATAACTGTGACCAGCGATGTGGAGAAAGAGCTGCTCCAGCAGTGGCCTCACAAGTTCAACACTTCTCTGTAATTATGGAAACTCTGATCCTAATGGACTTCACTTGCCCACAGACGGTGGAGTCGTGCGCGGACTTAATGACGAGGAAGGCCAGTGTTCACATTTCATTTAACAAGTGTATTCTTTTTTACACGACAAGCAGTTTTGAAATAATGAATTTGCTTATGACTCAGGCCTATTATTCATTCATTGTCCCCATGAATATTTGCTGTGAATGTTTAAAGACCTCTAATCCATGAATTCGGAAAAGGATTCACCTTCCACCTTGAAATGCCATTTCCCATTTTTATATACAGCTCTTTTCGACATAGGCAAATAGATTTAACATGGCGGCGGGGTTGTTGGATGGAGGGCTTTTGGAAGTCTGGCTTCAGGTGAGCATGCGTCAGGCAGGTGGATGGACATGTGGATGGATGGACAGGTGGGTGGAAAGACAGGTTTAAGATTTATAGATGCATTAAAACACAGCCAAAAAGGCATGAACATGATAAACAATCGGGCCTCGCCAGTTTGTTTAGTTTAGTTTAGCTGTTTATTTCCGGTTTTATTTTGGAGGGGGCGACCTGGTCTTCCTGTGATCACCTTGTCTGTCTTGACTGTGCCTCCCTCCAATCCCTTCATTGACTGACCTTTGTTTCTCCTTCATCACGTCAAGGCCGGAAACTTTTTGATCAAGTCATGTTTCACCTAGTCAAGTTATCGTCCCATGTTGCCCCCTGAAGTCAGGCGACAGTCTGGGCGAGTCATCATCTCACCTTGCCCTTAAGTTTCCATGTCAAGTTAAGTAAGAGTCTGGTTGAGTCCTGTCTCATCATGAAGTTATTGTCCCATCTTGCCCTGAGAAGTTAAGTCAGGTAACAGTCTGGGCGAGTCCCGTCTTGTCTAGTCGAGTCATCATCTCACCTTGCCCTATCAAGTTAAGTTTCCATGTCAAGTTAAGTAAGAGTCTAGTTGAGTCCTGTCTCCTCATGAAGTTATTGTCTCATCTTGCCCTGTGAAGTTAAGTCAGGAAACAGTGTGGGCGAGTCCCGTCTTGTCTAGTCAAGACATCATCTCGCCTTGTCCTATCAAGTGAAGTTTCCATGTCAAGTTAAGTAAGAATCTGGTTGAGTCCTGTCTCATCATCAAGTCACTGTCTCAGCTTACCCTGTGAAGATAATCAAGAAACAGTCTGGGCGAGTCCCGTCTTGTCTAGTCGAGTCAACATCTCGCCTTGCCCTATCAAGTCAAGTTTCCATGTCAAGTTAAGTAAGAGTCTGGTTGAGTCCTGTCTCATCATCAAGTCACCGTCTCATCTTGCCCTGTCAAGTTAAGTCAGGTAATAGTCTGGGCGAGTCCCGTCTTGTCTAGTCGAGTCAACATCTCGCCTTGCCCTATCAAGTCAAGTTTCCATGTCAAGTTAAGTAAGAGTCTGGTTGAGGCCTGTCTCATCATCAAGTCACCGTCTCATCTTGCCCTGTCAAGTTAAGTCAGGTAATAGTCTGGGCGAGTCCCGTCTTGTCTTGTCAAGTCAAGTCAAATAGTCTGGTTGAACCCCATCTCACCAAGTCATCATCTCATCTTGCCCCATCTCCATATCAAGTCAAGTCAAACCAAGTCTTGTGTTGTCACATCTCATCTAGTCATCATCATCTTCCAGTCATGTCTCGTCAAGTCCTCATCTTATCTTGTCAAGTCTTCTGTTCTTGTCTTGGTCCTCACCCTCCATTTGTGTTGCCCTTTAAGATTCTTGTTCTGTTTCTTCTGGGTCCTAAACCTGGAACCTACACTGAGCTCATGACACAAACATATTTATCTTAGTAACAAAAGTTTTAGTCACAGTGGACAAAAAGTTGTGTTTGTTGGGCAGCATCTGAATACTGTGTTTTCAGCTAGGAAGCAGTTGGTACGAGCGGTTGCAGACGACTGGTCCTCATCTGCATATAAAGAGTGATGAAAGGCTATGGAAGCGTCTTCCTGACATCAGGAGGACCTCGGGGGAAATCTGGCTCTACAGATGTGACGCTCCCTCACGGTTTCTAAAAATGCCTCTTCATTAATTGAAGTTTAGAGTCCGGGATTTCATCTGAATAAAAGGCCGTCAGCAGCAGTGAGAACACGGGGAGAAGAGATCATCTTAGAGGAGCATCAGTCCGAGCATTAGTCAGGGAGGAAGAGCACTTCTCGCAGGCTCCGGGAGCCCGGTGATGGATGAGGAGCCGGGAGGAGCACATTCATCACCTGCTTTTCCGATGCCCTATGCATGTTCACATTTCATTAGCATCATAAATTATGTTCCCCCGAGGGACGGCAGGTGGCCTCAGACAGAGACCTCACCCTGGTGACGGCGACCACTGAGGGGGCTGTCACCGCGTTCATGCTCCTGCCACGCGCTCAAAAAAACCCCCTCTCTGCATGCTGCGATGTAGGCAGCGGAGGCGCTGCCAAAGGTTGAGGTTGAGGGGAGGTGACAGGTGAGAGGGAAATAAATGACTCAGCTGGGAGTGAAGTGACGGAACGCCAAAAATGGATTCATCATCGTTTTCACCTGGCAGCGGTAGAAAAACAATAAATTGCTGCGGCTGAATAAAAAAAAAAAAAAAAAAATCAATGAATAATATTGTTTTCAGTTGTACAGTCGAGTCAGTCTCAGCATGAAGCAGCAGCATATTGGTGGAGAATTCAAGACTGTGGCTCAGTAAAACTCCATTTCTATTCACAGCTCCGAAATACTAAATGTGAGTACAGCTTCTTTATATATAGGAGTTATGACATGAAGCGATAAATATCCCGAGTGCCTCCTCATTCTTTCCAAAACTTTCCTCAGTTATAGATAAATGTATCTCCAGCTAACTCACTCACATCCAAGTTGCTGCTCTAATCACTTTGTTTATTGGTAACTAAACAGTAACAACCACCAGGAATGATATAACAGTGTAATATACACAATAGGTTTGTACTTGATACTGGAGCGGCAGCTCACATTATGGATCGGACAACTGGGGAACAGATATTAATATGTCGTTTTAGGGTGGAATTTCACTGACCATAGTCTGTCTGAACTGTGTTTTATTATGATTATTTACAAGGTAATATGCTACTGACAAGCATGACTAAGTAGTAGTACTATGATGCCACGCCTGCATAGAAACACACTGGATGTCACCTCATCCCTCTGAATTCATTGGAAAATTGCCTATAAGACGCAAGGACAGCCAGAGTAATATGCAGAATTGTACGCTGCACCATCCATCAGCTCCACTCTGTCGTTGGTATTTTCGAATCCCAGGGCTCAGAGCCTGCTTTGGCTAATGGGCAGGGGACACCCTGGAAAGGTAGTCATCACAGGGCACATAAAGACAGAGGACTTAGAGTAGGAGGAGGCAATTATACTTCCACAGTTTTAAAGAAATATCAGAATGATTATGTAGATGTTTGAGGGGGAAAAAGACATTAATCTCAGAGACAAAAATACGACCTAAGATTTTTGAATGACTGAATGAACTAATGTAAAATTATGGTGGAAATAAAATGTAATTTCAAGTTTTCTACATAAATCCATTAAATGTCAGAAATGGAAAGGTTTTTTTTTTTTTCCAAAACATATGGTTCAGAAATTCAAAAATAGGAAGAAAAATTAAGTAAAGAATGGAAATTGAAAAAGTTGTTTTAAAATTTCCTTGTAAAATATTCAAAAAATGTGGTGTAAGAAGTGCCATGTTGATGTAGCTACAGCTCAACAACATAATAAATAAAAAAAAAAAAAAGCATGCGAGACAATGGAACCAATAACAGTGGTACAGTTGAGAAGGACATATACAGTTTGCCAACTCCATTGGTTTAAAGAAGGAGTCGCTCCTGCTGCGGCCGTACATGCTGTGTAGAATCAGAACCAATTTCCATGGAGACATGTTGAAATGTCTCAAAAGTGTATTTGAGAGCCTTTGGATATGAGATATCGAGAGCGCACAGCGACCCAAAAAGGTATTCAAGTGCTGATGGAAGATCTGGCACATCCTGCAAGACGATGGTCTCCTCCAAAGTCACAGATATGTTCTGCACTTTCACCATGAAGCTCCACTCCTGTGACCACACAGCTGACCACGCAGGAACACAGGGCCTTGCTATGTAAAGTGGGCAACCACATGGATCAATATCAGAACTGCATTATGGGAATTTTACAATTTTGTTGCGGCATATTTGAGACATGTATTTTACTGTTAAAAGGTTGGAATTTGAATTTTCCGGTTCAGTCAATAAAGAATTGTAACTCTGTTGGAAAGATAGAAAACACTAAGAAGAAGAATGAAGGCGAGCCACGTCACTCTGTAGCATAGACGGGTCTGAGACAGCATGTTCAGACCAGGATTAAAACCATAAACCGTGATCCAAGTTTCCAACGGGAAAGAAGCGCCGCTGCCATTTATAACAGCAGAGTGGTTCTTTTCTTAAGCTGCGAACAATGAAAGTATAAAGAGGCGGAAGTGGAGGTGATGGAAACAAATGGTACGTTGTCATCCTGAGCAACAGGATCAATACGTAATGAGGTTTAATGGGCCAGAAAAGTGTCTGGTAGAAATGATGGCTCCGCCGGCCTGGCCATGCAAACATAATGAAGCCCAATAAATCTCTTTCCTTGAGAGCACTTTGCTCTGAGCAGAAAGTGACTCAGGAGAGCTGGTTTTATGACCCTCCTGTTTGTGTAAATACGTCGCCTGCAGTCTGTTTGCCTTATTATGCAAGCGCGGCCCAGGAGAAGATTTTTCTTGCGGAGGGAGATGGCCGTGTTGCTAGCGCGATCCTTTTACGGCGGTTTCTCCTCGTGCCCGGGGTTTTATTCCTCCGAGCAGGGTAGGAAATGTCTGACTTCTAAATCTGTCTGGCTGTGGTATTTTCGTAGACTCGGAGGATGATTGACACCCGCACCAGTAAAAGTTCAGAGTGAGGACACGCGTTATTTGCATCAATCGTTACATTACCGCCGGGAGCCGGCGCCGGAGCGCAGCGTGTCTGCTCTACAAAGCCGCTCATAAAATCACACAACACTAAAAAGACTCTTACATAAAGACAAATATTTTGGTGTCATTCTTTTCCCAGTTCTAAAAATAGGCAAATTAGGTTGACAAATGGATGGAATTTACGCGAGCATGTATTAAATATGTCATTCACTCACTCAGCTGAGAAACTGGGGCGCTTTGTTCCGCACGCCTCTGCGGATATCAAAGGCTTTTACATGCGGTTTGATCTGTCTGCTTTCTGTTTCAGGTGAAATCTCATTCTGCGCAGACATCCAGAGTGATTTATGTTTCCAGACGAGAGTATGAGACATAATGTACAGTAAGTTTTTCCAAGTGGAGTATACATAAAAACGTGTGTCTTCATCTTCTACACTTATTCTTTGAGGCCTCTTTCAACTGACAGATACTAGAATAGCGTATGAGTTTCTCAAAATAACAACATTCCCAAATAACCTCAGATATTATAAAAAATCATGTGGTCAGTATTAAAGAAGATGACTTCAGGTTCATGCTGTAGATGAAAAATGCGGCCATATACTAATCCAGGCAGAGTTAATTCATTTAGAATTATGTCATGCAGGTAAGTTTCAGAGGTGGCAAATCTACTTTAATAGCAATGCAAGCCACTTGGAGACCCATAGAGCAGGCTCCTTTAAAGAGGACCACCAGCGCCAGCAACATCATGACTATATCCTGAAGGCGACATGTGTCTTCCTGTTAGAAAAGACTTGTTTGGCTATTGCATCTTCATTCATTTCTATTTTGTCTCATGGTGGATTGTCAATGGTTACAAAGCTACTGGAATGTGTCACTGCTCTGGTGCTGTGAAAGACAGATCTGATTTCTATCTCATCTCTTCCTCATTCACCCATCAACTGTTGTTTTTTTTATGCGTAAAACTTCAAATTGATCAATCTTAACTTGGACATCTGCATGTTCTTTAATGGGAACACCAACCTCCAAACACCTTGCTACTGTAACCAGTTACATTTCCTGGAGACAGCCACCACAACTGTCATGTTTCGCATCTCTTGTGCTTTTATTTTGATATTTCCTGAGTGGTTTCCTTTTTTCTCGTCAGCTTCACAGCAGCGCAGCTGGATCTCATTCTGCTGATCAGACTCCACGGATTTCTACACCTGGGTTCCATATAGGGTTCCAGATTTTGATTTAAAGATCAAATCAGGACAAGAATGACTGCTTGATTTATATTGAAGACAATATTTGGATCAGAGTCAATCAAACTAGGGCACTGTGATGTGTTCGAGGGCCACATAAATGGCGTGTTATGCTGTGTTTTATAAAGTTATGTTACAGATTCTTTTGCAAATTATCCTGAATTCAGCACAGCAGTAAAGAATCCCGATGGGAACCCAGAGCCAAACTCATTGTGCAACTCAACTGCTCCTGAACATTTCCTTTAAATCTGTTTAGAGTTTCTGTTCACAGACAAGTAAAGAAAAACATTGCCCTTTTGGCCAAGGTAACTGCTGGTTTTATTTTTGTTTTGTTATGCCATACTTATGAGCTCAACTTAATACTTTAAAAACCCTAAAAACCAGTTATTCCACCTGGTGAATTGCACACACTGTACCCTCTGCACCATGGAGGATTCGGCTCTTCAGCTGAGACCTTGTGAAAACTTGGAGAGCAGGACTCAATGGGAATGCTCCGTTGGCTGTTCACTTCACTGACAGTCGCACAAGGGCTCTCACGGTGGCAGCTGCTGCCAGTTCACTCACACTTCTCAACAAGTGCTGATATTTTATCCTTCAGCATTGTGTTCGGCGAGTCGACTGCAGAAGAAGTCGTCTCCTTGAAATGTGAATGTTGCTGTTCAGCTGTGCCACAGCACAGTTTGACTTCTGAAGCCGCATGAAACAAAATGCAGTTCAGAAACAACACATAAAAAAAACTATCTTCACCAGACATCAAACTGATCTCAACTGAGTGAAGTATTTCTGATAGGTGAATACGCTCTTCATGATAAAAGACCTTCATTTTGAAACTCTAAAAATCATAAAATCAGATCGTTTGAAAGTTGAAGTGGATCAGGATACGACCAAGACGCTTGTGTCAAGCACCAGTCTTCACCACAAAAGCTCAGGAGGAGGATTAAAGGAATTAAAGCTATTCTTTTACGGCGTCGTGGATGCAAGAAATAACACTCACACACACCTCTGCCACACCACCACATTAAAAACCTCACTGGCTTTGATGAAAGCCACAAACAGATGACAGCAACTGACTCTGAGCATCACCACTTTACCCGTAACGTCCTAAAAGTGATAATGGGCAGTAAACACAGTATTTTCTCAGCCTCCAAACCTCAGATTCAGTCTCCTGCCTGTCACAGGGAGATATTAAATCCAGTGCGTATCCATCATGACCCGTTGATCCGGCTAACACTTGAGAAACATTGACAGAAGTATCAAAGAGGAAGCTCTACTTTTCTATCATGGCAGGTATGGTGCAGCTGCAGCTAGAGATCTAACACACATTTTGACATCGTGCATGTTCACTTGACCCCGAATAATGTGTGTACACATGCGTGCCCTCCGAGACTTTGTAGTGCTTGATAGTTGGATGTCAGTGCAGACACTTGGTCAACTTAAAGCTGTGTTACCGTACAATGTAAGTTGCACACAATCATAAGATCCTGTCACCAGATGAAACACAGAGTCGTACGCACACAGTTCGATGCAGTCCGAACAGTGGTTCCTCAATTTCCGTTTTTTTTCTTTTTTTAAACTTTTGCATGACCTGCACATTCTGCACCACGTTTGGTTTCTTGTTCTTTTATATATCGCAAAGGTTCTTTATTGGCATTGCTGCTGTCTCATTTGACGCCTCACAACCTTTGAAAACATGAAGTCGTGATGATTTCAGAATACCGTAATTCCCAGACTATAAGCGGCTACTTTTTTCTCGCGGTCTGAACCCTCTGGCTTATGCATCAATGCAGCTAGTAAATGGATTTTTGCAGGCTAAAGAGCGTCATGCTGCCAAAATATTGAGCCTCGTCTCATCACACTGATGAAATCACAGTTGTTATATTGACCTTAAAACGCTCAAAATGTTTTCGCCCGTGTGTCCGCTGCTCCGCCAACAAAGCCGATCTCCTGGAGGACTGGAGACGAGAAGCAGCAGCTGAGACCAGCTGTGGTGTCGAACCATCGAACACCAGGGTGAAAACAGTACATTTTGAGCGCTTTAATGTCAATAAAATATGTGAACGTTACCGAGTTTGTTTCTTGAGTTTGTCTCCATGCTGGACCCTGTTTTCAGACCTAGTCTAGAAGTGATCATCATACATTTTTCAGTCGTGTTCACCACTGACCTTCCGACCGCAGAGACAGCACCTCTGCACGAGACCTATTTTCCTTCTTAAATATGGTGGGTGCAGCTAATATTCCAGTGCGCTCAACAGTCTGGATATTACAGTAGTTCATTTCAAAAACAAAGAGTGAAACCCTCTGTATTACAAGCAAAGTTGACCAGTAAAGATCATGTGTGGCTTCTTAAACAACCTCTGAACTTGAGTGTTTATGAATGATGTGTACAACCAAGAGCTTTAAGACTGTTATCACTGAATGTGTCAGTGGCTTTTGTAATGTAACGGTTATAGTTGGACGTTTAAACAGCCCATAACCCTGTTGAACTCTGAAGACATTAATCTGAACCTGATAACAGTGATGGGCAGATGAGGTATCATGAAACAGCATTTCAGGGTTGATGAAACCAGGCCACTAGATGGCGCTCTTGGCTTAGAAATGCTGTCAGGTTTCATTGACTTCCAGCAAATCAACTTGCTGTTTTCCACTGTCACACTGCAAGCGACAAGTGCAAGTGACAAGCAATGTGGCAGTGGAAAACTGTTCCCCACTATAAAGGAATATGCATCCAGCCCTGGAGGAGCTGTTTCATAACAGAAAGAGCCACAGCACAGACATCACAGTTATTTATTTGGATGCATGTTTGCAACCACCTGGACAGAGTTGGTGAAGTTTAAAGCACAATTGTCGCCGAGACACACCAGATAGACGATGGTTACAGTTTAATTACAGAAGATTCATATTCGATTTGCATCTACAGCTGCGTAATGGGTAATAAAAGATGATGGACATATAATTGTGGAGTGTGCAAATGTTATCAGAACACAGCCCACACTGATGAAGCCTATTAGGCTCCGGCTTGTAAGGCTCATTCTGGCTGACAGGGGGACGGTTCATATCAACTGAGGTCGGCGCTGTCAACAAACAAATGTGCAGATCAGCTGCCTACAAGACGGGCAAGAATGGAGTTGTCCGGCGAGCCGCAGATGTTCCCGGAGTCCTCAGATATGTCAGCTGGAAGCTTCATCTTTATCTGTCAGCGCAGTGGCCAGCAGGGTTAATAATGAGTAGATGGGCCGCTGGTTTTCAGTGTCAGCTGGAGTGATGGGACTCGGCTTCGCCGTCGTAATTCAACTCGCTCAGACGGACAGAAACAGTTGTAGGCTAGTGACCTTTGCAAAATTGCATGTGCATGTTCGGCATCTCTTTCATTATTCCTGTTGCTGTTCGGCTATGATTCACACAGTGGCCTCATTTAAACTGGTGATTCTTAACCATACAGCCGTGAGCGCCTCCCAGAGCGCCGCTAGACATTTTTTGTTTTACACCTCTGGGCCGTGAGACACTCAGTTTTAAAACACTTAGTGTGTCACAGAATTGACTTGACTTTAGTTACCAACTATGGAGAAGTTCTTGAAAAGAAAAAATGATTTTTCATTTACAGTTTACTTATCTTCTTTATAGTTTATTTATGAAAAAAAAATATGATATTTAGACATTGTTTTATTACATTTATTTTATTCCAATTTTCTCAACAGTTTGTGTCGAGGGTATTTTTTTCTTCTTTTTTTCTTTAGTAAATTTGATGAACATGACTTGGACCTGGTTCTGCTGCTGGACTTTTCCATGACAAATATCTTTGCACTGATCACATGGTGTCATGTCATTTCACAAGGTTTTGGTTTGTTTGCATGTATGGTTATTGAACACAAATGAAATCAGTAATTCTGAAATGAGCCCCGTATCCATGCGTTCTGGAAAAGCTGGGCCCCAAGATCAAAAAGGTTAAGAACCCCTGACATGTTCCAAGCAGTCACACATGAAGACGCCTCAAGGCTGGTGCCACTGGATACACGACATAAACGCTCCACTGGAGATTTTATTTCTAACTAGACACAAATATTTCACCAAAAAAAATGGCAGTCAATGATTGAAATTGATCTTATTTTGTCAAGAATATTACCTATTCACCAACAGCTTTTCAAATGAAATATTTCCAGCCTGCTTTTTGTGAGCGAAAACAACCTTCTTCTTTTGTTAATGGAGAATTTACAGTAACTGCTTGGGTCAACGCCTGAGTCAGACAGGGATCTGCCATTAGAGCAGCAATTCAATCAGCACAGAGATCCCAGCTGAGTCAGGACGCGGGAGAAGCCAGACCTGCAGGTCTGAGCAGACAGACAGCGTCAGCGTAACAGCATTAGAGCGGCTTGCAGTGAAAGACGAGGACGACCATGGTAATAAGCAATTTCCGAGCAGGTTTAACAGCACTTTCTGCTCTGGCTTCTCGTGTGTTGGCTTGGCCCAAATGTAGTCTGCGATAAGTGGGTTGACGCGTCTCTTGGGATGTTGGGATTCAAGGGCAAGACAGCCTGACTGCATTACGCCGATTTATCCCAGTGACCTGCAGGTGTTTCCCTTGTGATACTGCTGCACTACCCCCCAGTTGGACTCCAGAATGTACCTGCACAACACACATACAGGTGTCTATGGTCTGAATTTACTGTTAGCTATCACGATAACTTGGTTGGTTAACAGTGATCCATCTTTAATCGCTGTGCTTGTTGTTATCGTGAGCTTTTATGACTGCAATACTTTGAGTTTCAATTCTTCCCACAACCGTACCTCTCAAAAGCAAGTGTTAAGGGCTATGTGTGACTTCAAAATGGGACACCCCTTATACGCAGATATTTCCTCAGGCTGTGGGGGAAGCTTTACGCAAAAGATGAAGAAGATTGTAAAATGCAAATAAATATGCTACAATGACGTAAATAATCCATAAAATGGGTGAAGATAACAAAATGGTTTTCATGGTATTTACTCCTCAATTAAGTAAGAAAATACAGCAGTACCTCGGTTTTCCAACGTCTCGGACTGTTTTCAAACAAAAATTTCGCGATTTTTTTTGCTTCTGATTTTGAACCAAAATCCAGAACTTGAACGCCACCGGAAAAAGCCGAAAAGCCATAACGTGTGTGGGCCGATCAGCTGACCCACGACGCGTTGTGTTATTGTGTATAACGCAGCCTCTGTATGCAGACGTGTCCCGCTAGCTACATTTACTGACTGTTTTTTCTTCATATTGAGGTGTAAAACCTTTCCTGTCTGCACACTGGACCGTGGTAGAGTGTCACAGGGGAGGTGCTCGCTCTCCACACCTCCGAGGCTGGAGCGCTCACTCCAGGGTTTGATGTCCTGTTGTGGGCTGGAGCTGGGACAGGGATGAGGCGAGTCTGGGACAGAGCTAAGTTACTTGGTTTATGACTTTGTCACAGCCAAACTGCACAGAAGCGCACATTCAGAGCTGGACACGCACCGGGCACCTCTTCACTTCTGGAGAGACGTCACCCACATGCAGCGGCCACACACATAGAGGAACAGCGCACCTGCAGCAGACACTCTACATTCACTCCTACAAAAGACTATTTTAAGGCTTGGAACACATTATTTCTTTTTCCATTCATTGGAATGGGAAAAATCAATTCAGATTTCGAACAAATCGCTTCTTGAAATTGGTTGAAAACATACAGAGCATTCTAGATAGTCCAGTTACCTGAGATGGAGGATTAAGGACATGCTTTGGGAAAAAGCTCAGGTGAAACCCATGCGGGAGACGAGGAATAGATGAGAAAGATCCTCCGGAGATGGAGGTGAAATGATGATTCACAAGGTACGATGTTGTACTGTTCACTTCCTGGATTATCTATTGATGTCGCCTGCCGTAGGCTTGTCTTCATACTTCAACAGATACCCTCGACCACCATTGTCTAACTACTAACTACTATTTTTCCTCAATATTGTGACGATCTCAGACAGGGAGCAGGGAGGGGGCGAACGAACAACAGTTACACCAGATTTAATTACAAAACTAACAGAATTACACACGCCTTCTACACGAGAAGGAGGCCAGACAAAAGAATAAAAATACTCAAGAAGGTATAAAATACAAAGGAAAACCCGACCTTAACACTGGAAGGAGACAGAGTCCAATAAATAAACGGAAGGGAAAAGCCAGTGTCCAGGGCCTGGAAATAAGTCCAGAGGATTCGGGGAGAAGAACAACAGAGAGCAGGCACAGACTCACTGAAACAGAAAGGAGTCAAACTTAAAAACTCAGAGTGCATGGAAAAAAAATGTGGAGGAGAGGAGGAGAGACAAGCGGGAACAGGAAGTCATCCAAAATAATAAGACCAGACGGAGGGGGTTTGTGACAAATGTACTGATATACACTCCAAGAATAAAGACATCAACTCTAGTTTCGACCTTATATGACCACAAACCTGACTGACTCAGAGCAGAACCTTCTTTAATTCTTCACAAATGAACACTTGCGAAGATGAAAGGGCCTTTGGTCGAGGTGAGCATGTTTACAGCCTGACTCTCCATATTCTACAACATAAGGATGAAAGCAAAACAGCCCAGTTAGAAGCTCTAACACGGCCTTGTCAATATGTACAACCTAACTTGGACCAACAATAACCCCTCTGTCCTTCCACAGACACCCGCAACAGACGTGACCTGAAGATTGGAGCCATCCTCCCTCACTTGTGCCTATTAGATCTGCACCTCCAGGCCTTTCCTCATCAGAGCTCTGGGGGATTTCATCTGGCACCGGGCTGACACCCCACAGATTAGGCCGTCTATCTCTCGGCCTGCTCCCCATATCTCTCATAGACCCTCTCATTTCTCTTCAGAGCTCCAATTACTCCTATAAGGCCAAGTGTCAATAAACCTACCTCAGACACACCATATTAGAACTGCACAGACTTCCCCTCCGCTGCTGCCAACGAGAAAACTGCACAGCATTAAATGAAATAGAAGGAAATAAATAGAAGTTAATGATACATCAAGAACAAATTTCTATTACGGTGTATTAAAAAGTGACACCCCCCCAACCCTCTCCGATCCCCCAGGGGGTTTATGAAACAAAATTCATCCGCGCAGTGAAAAGACTTCAAACAAGAAAATAGATATCTTCCACTGTTCACTGTTTTGTACTGGTTTCAAGTCTGATAAAACTGTACCAGTATGTCAATAAGTCGGCAGCAGAGGTGCAGAGCTGGAATAGATTAGTGTGGACAGGCCATCGGCTCCGAAGACAAGTCTCCATGAAGTGTTTAAAAGCCCTGAGAAATGCTTTCTGTACTTATCTGAGAGGAAAAGGATCTGGAGGCAATTGAATGCGATGGCTTCTGGCAGAAAATCTGTGGTCGCTGAGGCACTAAAGCAAAGGCCCCTCAATAATGGGAAACAATAGAAAACAAAAGCCCGGCCGTAAAATCTGAACTGGGCCATTTTGGCTCCATGAATCACGTTCCAGTGCTTTAGTACTGGCATTTAGACCGAGTGTGTCTCTCAGACATTGCTGCCGTGGTCAGTGAAAAAATACCTCACAGTATTACCGACCCAAAATGCAATTCTCAATACAGTACAGTCGCATCATCCTCCTCCACTTGGTCAGTGTGATGTACCTCAATGGTTGTGCTCCTATTCTGCTTTTGCCTGGAATCTCTAACATGCTCGCCATGTCTTTCCCCACCATGAGCCCAGTCCATCTCTAACCATGTCTCCACTCTTCTGATCTCCCAAAGACCTGACTGTCGTCATGTCTGCTGCTTCCTGTCTTTGCCACTGCTTCTAAACAACACATCACATAATCATTACTGTCGTCTCCTCAATGTCCACCCTGCCTGCACTCTCCTCTTCACCTCCCTTAATCCCTTTCAGTTACTTTGGATCAGCGGATGTGAACCTATTTTCCGCCTGTGGTTTTTCCTGGTGATCTCCACCCACCAACCAGCTGCAGCCACCTTTATAGCCACAATTTGAGCACCACTCATGGCGGCTGCCTTGTGGTAGCAGTTGGCCCTTTACATGAAGAGACAACTTTGCTTCTGCTGAAATGAGAAACTCTATTGCCTAGACCTTTTTTATTGAACTGAAGTGATTATTTTTGTTTGTTTTAGTGTGTCTTTTCTTCCACTTGTCTTACCTAATAACTCTTTTTACAACCATATGCTCAACCTTTTTGCTATTTTCCTTTTCATCCCAAAGTCGGGACGGAATGCTTTATGAATTACTGAACTACCAACACATACAAATATTTTATATTAAAGTATGAATTCTTATGGTCCATTGAGACCTCTGATTAAACGTGTCTCTAAGTCTGTCCATCATCAAAGCCGACAAGATGAGTGAAGAGCTGAAATAAGTCTCACCTTGAATCCCTCTGTCGCCGCTACAGTGTCCTTAATAATGTCCAGCACAACCAGAACTGGTTCATTGCAACTTCAGAGATCTTACATTTCATGAGGATGAGAATGAGCCTTGTTGGATGTGAAGAAAAGCTCTGAAAAAATAGCATCCATTTGGAACTTTGTAGCCCCCTGAGCGTCGACTATCGAAACTATCCTGTCAGCATTCTGTGCGGCACAAAACCTCATGCAGGCAAGGGAGCGCGCACGCGCAAACAGAAGCGTCTTCCGAATATAAGAGACAGACAGAATCCTGTGCCCCATTTCTATCAAAAGAGATAGTTCGACTGATTCCAGTGTTTAGCATGCCAGTGGCGCTGTAGGGGGATTTACATCATGACTGCTAAACAGGTATTCTGCACCACGCTGACGCTATGAAAGCTGCTCAGCATCACACAGGAGAATGTTCAGTACAGATGAAAACATGACAGATTCTTGTTCTCAGCCCGAGGCATCACAACTCTTTCCTGGAGTCTTATCGAAGCCAGCGTGTGAGATGAGGCAATTTATAAAACAGTTGCGGCAAATACGATGATATTTTAACAACCCCCTATGTCATAGGAGCAACCAGCTCCACAGTAGCTCAGGAAGATAACTTTTCATTTGTTTTGATTACATATATATATATATATATATATATATATAAATTTACATATAATACATATTGGCCGCTTGCAGCGAGACTCCGAGACACAGAGCACTGCATTTATGAAAGTTTCCACTCGGGATGTTTTCAAAAGTTTCAGATTCAGGTGGCTGATGAACGCTGCACCGGACTCCAACACGGCAACGAATCCAGTTGTTTCCGTTTCTTCATAAACAACATCTGAGAAAGGCTGCTCATCTAGCTCGGTGAAATAAATAATTATTTCCGAATGTCACGCTCGGGTGTTGCTAAGCGTCAGCTGCGCTAACAGCCTGCTGCTGTGGAACCAGCGGTCTCACTTTCATGAGCCCAGAAAACTCTACGTGCTCCGTCAGGTGCTGGTGCTTTAAATGGCGTGTTTAATATGAAGGCAATTCCCTGCAGCATTTTCCCCGTGCATGTGCTGCAGGATGCAAACTTTACATGACAGACTGAAAGAACCTCCACAGCCGACATGCTGCTGCTTAGTGAGCAGCGAGTAGTGAGGAGCAGACGCATCACAACCAGCGGGGCTTCACTGGGCGCCGGCTGTCACAGATGATTTGTTGACAGGTAGTGAATATATATATATATGTATATATGTATATGTGTGTGTGTGTGTGTGTGTGTGTGTGTGTGTGTGTGTGTGTGTGTCTTACATATAATTTCCATCAAATATATTAATAAAAAAAAAATGATTTGATTCTCTAGTAATTTACTGATTTTTACTTTATTTTTAGATTTGTTGAACCTTTCCTCTCGTAATACAAGAGCAAACTGTCAACATTCACATGAAGCTATTGCATAACTGCTGCCCTGCTGGAGGTCACTATACAGAGTGGTGGAATGAAGTTTTGGACTACGCACTAGTAAAGATTAATTTAATGATGTCGTGGTTCATTTATTCATTCTCTTTTGTTTTTGTTGACATTGATACCAGCAATGTTGAGAATTGACATATTATATATACAATATAGTTTGGTTAGTTTTTCTTATTAACCATAAATTTAAAAAAATAGAATTTGGATTTGTGTCTGAACAATGCAGCCGCACCTTAGAAGATTGAAGATTTTTCTTCATAACAGTTGAGATTCTGCCAAAAAACAAATCTGCTATTAACTTTTCACTGGTTTGGCTTCAGATCATTTTGCCGGTCTCTCCTGTGAGCTGCTGTTGGACGATGCAGCATTTTTCACAGTTGGACTTTATGTTAATAGATGCATAATCGACCTCCCTGTTATGTCTTAAGAGCCCGCTCAAGAACACAAAACTTGCTGCCGCTCTCTCAGTGCGCTGCATTATAATGCCAACATCACAAACATCTATTTTGATCCGCAACTCCATATGAAAACAAGCTCCGACACCCCAAAAGGCTACGTTCGGGAGTTCTCGTGCTAATTCATATTCATAAGCAGAGAGGAAGGCAGGAGCATCTCAGTGCCTCGCGGCTATTTCTGCAGCTTCTACAGGAGTTTTATGCAAATAGCTTCTGCGCACGCTATACATTACTAATACAACCTGGGAAAGTTAGAGGACGTATGTTCTGGCGCAGATGTTGTGGAGGATTGATGGTGATGCTGCTCAAGGTCTTTCTTGTCACATTAGATCAGTCTGTGTGAGACACACTCTGACACTCTACTTTAAGTTGAACGTCACGTCCTTACAGTGTTTAGATTGAAGCTGCAGACACTTACAAGTTAGTCAGCAAAAGCGAAAACACAGTTAAGTTCAGAATGAGCCTCGCAGCTACAGTACATGGTTCCGTGGAGTTGAAGGTCCAGTTGCTTTTTCCATCAGAATGTAGCGAGAATTAGACTCTCTATAAGCCAAAACCAAGGAGGTGTGCGAACACAAATGTAGTTACATCATGCTCCAGACAGGTGATGCTTTGAAAACTCAGCCAACCAAAACTAATTTAGTTGCTCCTTTAATCACACTTATGAGCCCATAAACATATTTGTACAGTCAAAATTGGGAAGAAAAGCTTTTAAATTGTTGGCAGTTTATCTTGCTGTCGAAAGAACACCACAATTCATTCAAATGAATAGCACTGACGGAGCATCTTTTCAACTCAGCTGAAGTAAACAGGCTCTTAAGTCGAACGCTTTTCCTCATGAGAATAATTGCCCTGCAAATCTTCAGCACATATCACTTTTTCTTCTCTCTGAAAATCCTCTCACAGCTTGCAGCCCACCACACTTTTGCTGTCACCGATCAAGCAACAGATGTCTCTTGCCTTTGATTCGCAGTAGAATGACCAACCAAGCAACCAAGTAAGTGAACCATCATTGGACACAAAAATCCACCTGATGATTGTCAGTCAGTGACGTATTACAAGTGAGAATGTGTTGAGAGGTGGCAGGCCATTTCCGGGGCAAGAAATCCCTGTTTATGCTGCTCCAAGTTTTTACCGTAATTTCCAGAGTATATGCCGCTACTTTTTTGTTACGTTCTGAACCATGTAGCTGATACGACAATCTGGCTAGTACAGTGGTACCTCGGTTCTGGACCACAATCCGTTCCAGACGGCCGTTCGAGAAGTGAATTGTTCGAAATGTATGTGAATGTAGAGTGTCTGCTGCAGGTGCGCTGTTCCTCTATGTGTGTGGCCGCTGCATGTGGGAGGGGTTGCCGAGTGAGTGACGTCTCTCCAGAAGTGAAGAGGTGCCCGGTGCGTGTCCAGCTCTGAATGTGCGCTTCTGTGCAGTTTGGCTGTGACAAAGTCATAAACCAAGTCACTTAGCTCTGTCCCAGACTCGCCTCATCCCTGTCCCAGCTCCAGCCCACAACAGGACATCAAACCCTGGAGTGTGCGCTCCAGCCTCGGAGGTGTGGAGAGCGAGCACCTCCCCTGTGACACTCTACCACGGTCCAGTGTGGAGACAGGAAAGGTTTTACACCTCAATATGAAGAAAAAACAGTCAGTAAATGGTGCTAACGGGACACGTCTGCATACAGAGGCTGCGTTATACACAATAACAAAGCGCGTCGTGGGTCAGCTGATCGGTCCGTGCACGTTATGTTTTTTCGGGGGCGTTCAAGTTCTGGATTTTGGTTTGAAATCCGAAGCATAAAAATCTCAAAATTTTTGTCCGAACTCCGATTTGTTCAAAGTCCGGGACGTTCGAAAACTGAGGTACCACTGCATATGGATTTGTACAGGCAAGAGAGCTTCATGCCAACGGAGCTGATCTCTTGGAGGAACGGAGACGAGAAGCAGCAGCACCGGCTGTGGTGTCGGAACTTCAGACACGCGGGCAAAATCAGCACACTTAAAAGATGTGAAGAGTTCATGATTCAAGTTCAGAACATTTCCTAGCCTGTTCCATGAGTCAGTCTCGATGCTGGGCCCCGTTTTAAAACACCACTGACCTTTCTACGGTGCAGACAGCACCCCTGCACCTGTTGTGCTCCATAGTCCATAATTTAGGGTAACACTTGAAAAAGGTATTGGTTTATCATAAAATGCATTACTCAGTATTGTGTGATAAGTGAATTGCGATCTCAGCATGATGGAGTGATGGTGAAGTTAGGAACCTCTGGTATGTAGTAACAAAAACAATTTTCAACGCAGTGTACGTTTTGTATATTGAAATCAACCTCGACAGTTTTTTTCTATACTTACATTCAATAGGTGGCCGTTCCAAATGAACATTTCGGACTAGACAGTCTTCGACAAGCGGCCGTGTTGTGATCATAAATATTTTCTGCTCTCCTTCAGCTCTTCTCATTTCCGTCGGGCTCACATTTCAATTTTGTCGCTTCACTTCATTTCCGACGCTCGCCCTCCCCCCCCATCTTCCCCGGCTGCACAGTCGGTCATGTCTGCAGAATATTACTTTACCTGTGGCAATTGGCTTCACAGCGCGGAGATTCTGGCCGTGATTAAAGCTGTTGTTTCACTTAAAGAATTAGCAGGGTGTTAACTGGAGCAGAGCAGGAGAGAGAGAGAGAGACGACGGCGGCGGCAGGGGGGGGTTTGGAGAACAGACTGTATACATTATCGCTGTTGTGAAAATAGCATGTGAGGATCTGTTGTCTGAGCTCGCAGCACTGGCTGAAACACACAACTCAAACACTGCCAAGTTTATTCCTGCCAAACATAGCAGTATTAAAGTTAGTAGCAATTCCAAGCACATCCACTACCAACAGTTACTTCATCCAACTGTGAAAGTAATCCAAAAATAGATCCGCTTTTCTCTTGTGATCAGATGCCTTTTCAAGTGAAGGTAAAAGAATAAGGTTGGGCACTTGTATAATCACATGAGTAATCGTGGAAAACAGTGGGAAAATTCCGGTTGATCTGGAATATCAACATGCAGCACCTCTCATCTCTGACCAAGAGAGGTTGCCATGTTCTGAATCTGACTGCTGCTGGCAAAGATGGGAAGTATGTCCGTTCAAAATATTCAAATGCCAGTGTAGGAGTGAGCTCAGATTGAACATCTGATACTAAAACTTTATACATTTATTCAACTTATCAAAGGGAATGTTTGTTTGTTGGTGTGTTTGGAAACATTTGCTGAGGATTGTGGATTCTTTTTGTAGCATTAGCCACAATTCTAACCAGTCCTGAGTTTTGAACAGTTTGCTCTCCAGACAACAGAAAACCTTTGTAAGTGCAGGAGTTCCTGGTCCACTGATCCCACTGATGCACAAGACACGTGGCAGCTAGGATGATAACAACAACAACACACATGGAGGAATCCCTGAACAAAAGCAAACAAAAGCATCTGTTTGCTTTTGTTCAGGGAGGTTTTTCACTACACAATGACCAGGGTTTCCACTGCTCTGAATGTACTTGAAATTCTTATACAAATATTTTCAAGACATTATAAGAGCTTTAGTTTAAATAAGGTGATATAAAAACTTGAATATAGCCACCGTCCTGATATATATATATATATATATATATATATATATATATATATATATATATATATATATATATATATATATATATATATATCATCAAGCGGTCACATGTGTAGCGTTTATTAAAGCTCTGAAAAGAAGTCTGGAGACCTACTGTGTGTTCCGTCAGGCTACTTAAAGAGCACCATTCATCGCAACATAAATAAAAAATACTTCCACTCCCTTCGTTCCAGTCCAACTACATCACCCGAATGGTCTTTCCCTGGAATATCTTTCTATTAAACACTAGTTCAGTTCACTGACACATAACTTTCAGTATCAAATATATTAACTGGATGAAGTCGTGGGTTTCTCCTCCGACCCCTTTATCAGAGAATCTTATCACAGACCATCAAATACACTTGCAGCGGTGGCCATGAAGCCAGACTGGATTGTGTTCACCTGAAAGGCAGCAGCTTCAAAAAGAATGGACTGAAACAAGGGTCAAGTCTTTTTTTTTTGTTGTTTGAAAAAGAAAGCCAGATTCACCGGCCTGATAATGGAGCAATGCTGCGGCCTGTTCTTTTTCTGGAGCCACAACAGCGTCTATTGAATTTCTCTCTCCAATATCTATATCAAGCAGGATCACAGCGCCGCCTCTGCCAAGCCCCGACTCTTTATGAACACCTCCCATGGCCTCAGCCGAGTGAATGGACTCACTTATTGCACCCATTATCTTGTCTGGGTCATTTGAATGAGATGCCATGGGAGGCAGAAGGTGAGGCGTAACAAGACGGGGAGGGGGGCGTTTATTGGTTCTGGCAAGGTCAGAGTGAGAGCAAAAGTGCTGGTCCAGCAGAGTGGGTTTGTATTGTGTGGGGTCAGGCGGTAAGGGCGGTCAGCCAGGAGGGGGCGTTATCAATCTGAGCAGGATGGAGGGGACATCTCTTCACCCCTGTTGGTTACATGTATTAGCAAAGAAAATTTGGAGTGGACTCTGAGGGAGTGAACCCTGCGGGTTACACGCAGCATCTCATTACGTACCTCCGCTTGCCTCCCACCTGCTTCCCTTCAGACTTGTTACCGTGACAGCCTTCAGGAACAGACAGAGTTTTATTGGGGAGTTATAAGAGCGGATATTTGAGATGACACTTGTTGAATGCATTACTCTGACAGCCACACTGGGAACATCTGGGGAAGATCTCAAATTGTCCTGATACAGAAGGATATTGAGAAGGCTCGAGCCAAGCAGTCCATAAAAGTACAATTGGCTGAGCCGCTCGGAGAGCAAGGGTGAGAATTATAGTGTCGCAGACTCCAACAACCCATAACCCAGACGGTCAGGGAAATTACAGTGTTTGACCCGCTGGTTATGAAAGGCTTCGCTGAGCTGAGCAACTGCAGTGCAGGCGTGAGATCTGGACCTCTGCGAGCCAAAGAAGTTTCAACTTTCATACAAATATTGTGGATATTTCATTATATTTTTCATTTTATATTGTTTGTGTTGTTGTTATATTGTTATTATATTGTTTGTTTTATTATTGTTCTTACAGAGAGAATAGCAATGTAAATAAAGATGAAAGAATAGAAGAAAAAGAAGTGGATGAAGCAGATGAGATAGACTATGCCTTCACTTGTCACCTGACCCGCTTTAGTGTGGTTGCAACACATCCTCACTCCATGGTGTAACATATTGACATATTGACAAGTCAGTGAGCTTTTAACACTCTGATCAAATGCCTTCTACTCAACATAATACCATGTGGCTTGTATTACGCATCCCTGAAAGTGACATGTGTTTGTGCATGTGTCCTGAGATAACAGTTATCTGAAGATAACTGTTATCTCAGGATAAAAAAAAATAAAGTAATGCATGTCACATCCAGTAACATAAACTTTCACTTTCCGGGCTCCGTAGACAAGCCATGGGATGGTGCTCCTTTCGTAACTCACATCGTGTCAAATGCTATCCCAAGCCCGCCAGACAGCCGAGCTTTTCAGTCGCTGACGGCAGTATCAGTAAGAAGGAGAGCCACATAAGAAGTTATAAATAGCAACTAGAATCCCATGTACAACAATTCAGTGAAGAGAGCTTCTGAACGTCTCCCTGTGCCTCGCACACCTGGATCGCTACATAGGAAGGAAATTGTTTCAAGTGTTGTGTCAACAACTGCTTCAATGAAACCTCACATCATTTCTAAATCAAGAGCGCCATCTTGTGGCCACTGACAATTAGAACACTGTTTCATCAACCCTGCAATACTGTTTTACGATACAATATCTACCCATCACTACACTGGATGTGTCATGGTTTCGGAGGAATTGACCCAAGTGCAGGAAGTGCTGGCCGACAGAAGGCACAGGAAGATTAAATTATCCAGATTTAATCGATGAGTAAACAATAAATAGACTGACAAATAACAATAACTAAAGGTGCCGGAACCAGAACACGGACCGGGAACAAACATGCAGGGACTGGAGAAGAATCTGAAACACAAGACAGGCGAATTAGTATTGAAGTTTAAAACTGGGAGAACACAAAACACACGCTCAGGTGGCAATAAACAGAAAACGCTTGGGGGGTGGAGAAACACACACACACACACATATACACACACACACAGGGAATGAACTACATCGGAGAGATAACTGAAAAGTGAGACTCTAAAACTGCTCACATGCGGACTGAATGGCGAAAAGGAGAAACGGAAGAGGAGTGAGGAAGAACGGGGAACTCATGAGGCAGTTGAGTTGGAATTCGAGCGCCCAGGGAAAATCTAGAAAAGGTCAGGGGAGAAAGCGAGATCATGGATCAGTCTTGAAGGACATTTCCGTAACGGAGCGAGAAGCAACCATCTGGCAACAGGAGCTGGTGTTGACGGGTAGATATCCATGGAAGTTTTGATGAGGGAATGAACGCCAGCTGTGTTGCCTGTGAAGCTGGAGAGAGAGAAGGAACAGGAAACGAGGACAGCGGCGGATAACAAAATAAAAGCACAGGAAGAAACACAGAGGAAAATACAAAATTGAGCGGACAAATAAAGTGCGGACGTGACAGGATGATTTTAATCTTCACTTTTTATAGCCTAATTACAGTGGAAAAAGTATTTGTGTCGAATATATTTTGACTGTTTTTGAATGGGGCGACTGGTCTTTGAAAGATTTAATTTTTTTTACTATTACACCTTGTGATATCAGTGGCTGGATTTAACTCAGAGCATGGGGGGTGATTTCAATCAGATCCCTCACTGAGGCGTTAAATTCTGACCTTTTGCTTCCAAGTCAAGAGCGATGAATCATCATTTAATGAGATACATTGTTTACTTAGGCGCCATTTCATTTGGGTTCACTGCCCTTTCACTTTGCCGTTACAATGACCTACTTCCTCTTCAGTTTCATGTTGACAAATTAAGTAAACAAGCTTTACGACAGGGGTCTGCAGCAAGGTTAAGCGATACGCGTGAGTCGCTAACCTCTGTCTGTCTCCCGTATCATTCATTCCACCACAACGGCACAAAAGGGACGTTTGAACCATGCGCCTCATTTAAAGCACCGTCAATGCAAATGGCACGTCACTGTTCAGCGGAGCCTCCTGGCTCTTCAGTCATTAAAATAAGGTAGTGGATGTCACCAATTTGCCCGGACTTGGCTCACAGTTGTTCATTTAGTCGGCTCTATATTTTTCACCCAGCAGTGTCCTGTTGGCTCTCCACTGACAGGATGGGAGGAAAGTGGCCGTTGAAAGGCCACAGCTCCAATTACACACGGGCTCTGCTCCTTAAATGTCAAGCTTCTTTGCATCGCCCCGAGAGCAACAGCATTCAGTAGATATTAGCCTGGCACCTGACACGTCTGTCACACTCTTCTGCGAAACCTCGACGGCGGAATTCAGTCATGTAACGGATCACAGCGATGTTGCACAGATTTGTGAACCATCATTCGCTTCATTGACAAAAGAACGCATTCGAAATGTCATGAAAAACTATTTAAACCTATTGAAAAACAGGACCCAGAGAGAAGGGAAGTAAGTTGGTTTGAGGGAAGGTGAAGGAGTTTGCTCCTCCCCAAACCAAGATGGACAATCCAGTGGTCTGAGGCGGCCGAAGAGCGAACTGCTGCCGATAATCGGTCCAGTCCATCGCTTGTTAATGGCAAACATGTTCAATATTCACGGTGAAAATCTTCATAAGCGACGGGAGAGCCGACATGAATTTTGAGTCGACACACTCGATAGTAAAAAACGAAGTTCATCTTTTAATCCTGAGGGCTAAATCTCTTCAGGCGTCCAGCATCAGCTTTCTGCCCTCAAGCAATGAGTGTGTTCCTGCCACTGAGTTGTTTTGATTTTTCTGTCAGATCTGTGAGTTCAAACTCCGAAGATCATCCAGTCCACTTCCATGTTGCGTGTTGTTATTTTTTGCTGTATTTATTGCTGGCTTTGAGACCCAAACATTGCAATCCATCTTCATATGTGAGGTCTGTGACAGGAGATTTTCAAAAATCCCTGTCTGTCAACTCCACTTTACAGACTGAAAGGATCTTTTTCCTTCTTCCATGGTTTGATACCTTTGCTTTATACTGGAAATATTGAGCAGCTTCTTGTCCAAACTTTAAGATACTGTTCTTTCCAGTGAGACAAAGTTTGCTCTCTGGAACGCAGCAGTTTCCCCGTCACAGCTTGTCTTCTATTTTAAAACCATTATTCCACCCACTACTGTGGACCACACGGAACTCTGCAGTGCCATTACATAAAAAGGGGTATAAATAAAACACCCACAGTGGTGTTTCACAGCACTCAGCCGGGACTTTGCAAGATTGAAAACTTGATTTGAACACGGTGTAAAAACAAACAAAAGCATTGCAACTCAACAAGTAACCTGTCGCTTCTATGTTAAGAAGTGATGCTTACAGAAGCAGGTCAGAGGCCTGCAGTCATGTTACTGCAAGTGGGAGAAGAGTTTCCTCAAATACAAGCTCAATTCTGTCAAGGGAACAAAGCAAACAGTCCAGAAACTTTTAGCAAATAAGTGATATGAGATTTCAAAAGTGGAAAACATTGGATTCCTCTGCCTTTTTAGATGGAGGAGCGGGAGGAACATGGCTCCCATTGAAGATCCTGGTCCTAAACATCCACTGTAGTCCTCATCCCAATTTTTACTCGTAAAATCAGGTGAGTTCCGTGGAACATTTGTGGCTCCTGTCATGTCGTGTCCAACGCCAACCTCTCCTCTTGTGAGAGGGAGAGTGAATATCAAATCATGCTTAACATTTTTGGATGTCATGGAAATGTCACGTACCAAGGAAGTCTTTCACAATGCGTTATCATTCGATACAAAAATATGGATTTTTGTCCCTCAGATTGCCCTTTTGTATCTGAAGATCTGACTCGTGAAGGTGTCAATTTTTGTTTTATAAATACAGTCGTACCTCGGTTTTCGAACGTCCCGGGAATTCGAACAAAAATTTCGAGATTTTTTTGCTTTGGATTTCAAACCAAAATCCAGAACTCGAACGCCCCCGAGAAAAGCCGGAAAAACATAAGGTGCGCAGACCGATCAGCTGACCCACGAGGCGCTTTGTTATTGTGTATAACGCAGCCTCTGTATGCAGACGTGTCCCGTTAGCTACATTTACTGACTGTTTTTTCTTCATATTGAGGTGTAAAACCTTTCCTGTCTCCGCACTGGACCGTGGTAGAGTGTCACAGGGGAGGTGCTGGAGCGCTCACTCCAGGGTTTGATGTCCTGTTGTGGGCTGGAGCTGGGACAGGGATGAGGCGAGTCTGGGACAGAGCTAAGTGACTTGGTTTATGACTTTGTCACAGCCAAACTGCACAGAAGCGCACATTCAGAGCTGGACACGCACCGGGCACCTCTTCACTTCTGGAGAGACGTCACTCACTCGGCAACCCCTCCCACATGCAGCGGCCACACACACAGAGGAACAGCGCACCTGCAGCAGACACTCTACATTCACTCCTACAAAAGCCTGTTTTAAGGCTTGGAACGCATTATTTCTTTTTCCATTCATTGTAATGGGAAAAATTGATTCAGATTTCAAATCGCTTCTCGAACAGCCATCTGGAATGGATTGTGGTCGAGAACCAAGGTACCGCTATATATATATATTTGGTTTCACAATACTACTTTTCATTTGTCTCTATCTGAAAACGTTTTTATTTATCTTATTGTTATTTTTAATTAAACTAAAAACTAAACAAATCCTCACTTCAGTCCCGTTTTGACTCAATTCAAATACCCATGCACTGACATGCCCTGGCGCACAAAAGTCCACTTGATTATTGTCGCTATTTGGCACCCTGGAGGTCAGAATACTGAAAATCAGGAGTGTGGTCAACCGAACAGTTTCCACAATATGGCGAACAATGAAGCCCTTGAAGCTTGACGTCTCAGACACCAACAGTGACTGTTTATAGTATCACTGAACTGCAGAGATTTCTTTCTCTCACAGGCCCCTGGGAGGATAGAATTCTCCCTCAGCCAGCTGGAGAGGCAGACAGAAGAAAAAAGGAAGCAAAATGAGGAAGAGAGAAGGAAAGAACATGCACAAAGGATACGAAAGCTCCTCCCCGAGGGAAGAAACTCTCTGGTGTCCTTATCCGCTTCTTATCTTACGAGCCACTGGGAACCAAGAGTGAGGTTCTCTAAGTGACGCTCAGAAAAGAGCCGCCCCAGCTCGGTGGCCGGAGTCAAAACCGGAGCTGACGGAGGAGGAGGAAGGATGAAGGTGAGAACACTATTTCATGTGAACAAAGCCGAGTCTGGTCTGCACTTCATGCCTACAACCGTCTGGGAAACACCAGCGTACAGCGCCGTAATTGGCTTGAACGCATTCCTGTGAACATTTCATTTGCGCCGAGGGAATTGGATTGTAGAGAGTTCAGCGGAAGCTAAACGAGAAGAGCATATTTTTATTACGGCTAATGATACTTGTTTTGCTCCGGCCCTTCATGTGGACCTGCTTTGCTCAAGCAATTAGTTTCATAAGCAAGGAAACATTCATTAGGTTTAATGAGTTACACCATGTAAACAACCCTCTTGTTTAGTCGAAGCCAGGCGCTGTTTATGAAGCCCACGCCGCACAACGCAGCTCAGTCAGTGACTACTGCTATACTGGGTATTTGAATATTTCCACTCATTCACTGCGACAGTAGAGCAGCACCTCTACACAACATGCAGTAGAGCAGCACCTCTACACAACATGCAGTAGAGCAGCACCTCTACACAACATGCAGTAGAGCAGCACCTCTACACAACATACATTTACAACATGCAGTAGAGCAGCACCTCTACACAACATGCAGTAGAGCAGCACCTCTACACAACATGCAGTAGAGCAGCACCTTGACACAACATGCAGTAGAGCAGCACCTCTACACAACATGCAGTAGAGCAGCACCTCTACACAACATGCAGTAGAGCAGCACCTTGACACAACACAACAAGCCCTGGAGTGGTCGCTGCCTGCTGCACCACAGCAGAGTAGCAGCACTGGCACAGTTGAATGGGAACTGGTGCAGTTTTAACAGCACCACTGTGAGTCATCTGTTCAACCAACCTTTAATGTTACTGAATACCGTACCGTTAATGTAGGTGAGTGGTCTTTAGATGTAGCTTAAAATAGGGGTTGGGTTTGAATCTTTTTGCTTAATTGCTTTTCTTGAATAGTTTTCAGTCCCTCATCATATTTCACATTTTTGCATGTCACTTACAAAGGACATCTTTCACAATATAAAAAGAAAATATGTCTATTTGTGTCCCTCAGATATGGTGGCTGAGAGGTGCAAAACACCAAACACACAATCGCTAAAACAAAACACACAATCACAAAATAAAACACACAATAACAAAACACAACACACAATCCCTAAAACAAAACACACAATCACAAAACACAACACACAATCCCTAAAACAAAACACACAATCACAAAACAAAACACACAATCGCTAAAACAAAACATACAATCACACAACAAAACACATAATCACAAAACAAAACACACAATTGCCAGAACAAAACACACAATCACAAAATAAAACATACAATCACTGAAACAAAACACACACTCGCCAAAACAAAACACACACTCGCCAAAACAAAACACACAATCACAAGACAAAACGCACAGTAGCCAAAACAAAACACACAATCACATACAAAACGCACAATCACATGTAAAGCATACAATCGGCAAAACAAAACACACAATCACTGGAACGAACCACGCAATCTCCAAAACAAAACTCAAAATCATACAAATGTGTTTGTTTGGTGAAAGTGTGTTTTGCTGTGCACCTCTCGGCCACCATCCTCACACTCCAGTGCCCTGTTGTATCTGAAGATTTGACTCGTAAAGGTGTTCATTATTTGGGTCAATTTTTGTTTTATAAATACATTGCATATTTGGTTTCACAATGCTACTTTTCACTTGTCTGCTTTTCACTTTTTTTTTCCATTTTATTGTTATTATTTTTTACTGAACTAAACAAAAGCTCACTTCAGTCCCAGTAAATAACGTGGCTCCTCAGGAAACTAAATTGCTAACCGTGCTTCAGAGCAAGCTATCAGGGATCCAAGGTTCCTACGCTCATCCTGAGAAGGAAAAAAAAAAAAAAAAAACGGCAGGCCAGAAAATCATTTGAAATCCCTTCCAATTCTCGACACTTTCCCTGAGCCAGAGATGAGAGCAGGTCCAGTCTTTAGTGAGTCTGAAAGGTCTTTAGCCGCTTCCTCGCTCCCATCACTCTCTGCCGTTCCCCTCCGCTGTGGCAAACCCAGGTGTGCCAGATAAGCAGCTCTGCGGCTTTACTGTTTGACTGCCATTCTCAGGGGATCTGCCGCGAGTCTTAGTCCCGCTGGAGCTCTCTGCAGCTCCTCCATGTTGTAGCTGGATCCTCGGAAAATGACCGACAGGCCTCTTCAGAGGGAGATCCGGAGATATAATAGTGTAGCGAAGCCTGTTGCTGCGCCTCATATCCCTAGTAATTCTACCGATGATCTCTCCTGAGCAGAACTAGTTCTATCTGGTCAGGAAAGTCGAGCTCTCCGTCGAGGAAAAACCTGAAACTTTTGTTCACGCCCAGGTAAATTCATCCGTAAAGACGCCAAAAATAATATAAATATCATAAATAGATAACAAAAATAATAAATAAAAAATAATAATGCTAAATCATCAACACCACTTTCGCTTCTTCATTCTCACTGGTGTTCCATCTGAAATCCTTGAACAGTATAAGACGTACAAAATATGACATTCATCATTAGTGCAAGCGTCATTGGAAAAGTTCAACTGAAGTGTCTCCTTTAACTTTTGACTGAGCAATTGATGTCAAGGAATGAAGAACAACAGCACCGCCGTTACGTGTCGGGATCTAGATGCGGTTCAAGGAAGGGAAAGCTGTGCTGAAGCATGTTGTCATGATGATAAAAGGCATTCATTCCGCCATGACAAACAGTGAGAGAGGTTCTCCACTGGTAACCGATCCCGCCCCCAGCACTTCACAAGTGAATATGTGACTCGAGCAAAGTGCCATGGCAACATTTTAGCAACACCGGCTGCTCAGCCCGTCTCTTTCCTTCACAGCAAAGTATAAACAGCGCTAGCAATTGAGGATCTAGGTTCCTATTCGATGGTACCTGTTGACAAGTCAACAAAGATGGTGGACCCAAACCATCTATGTCGACTTGTACAAGTCAACACCTTGACTAGCACCAGAGAAGCACAACAGACCTGGTGTACCTGCCTTTATGAAAGCACAGCCAAAATGAGTCATTCCTGCTGACACTTTTCCAGTATGAAAATTGTATTCCCCTTGTACTGTGCACAGGGTGTGACCTACACCATGACCTCTAGCAGCCCTCAGATCGGCTGTTATGGACAAATTATCAGTCACAATCTGTGATGGAAATAAACTTTTCTTTAAGTTGTTATGAACACGTACTCTGTGGGGAGGAAGGTGAAAGCGTAACATGCAGGTCCAGTGCTGCGAGTACGACACGCACTTCATTTTATCAAACTGAATAAATTGTGTTTTGAACCGCTAAGGTAAGTTATCGGCCATCTTTAGTGTGGTCAGCACTTCCTCCGGAGGACGGGCGGCTCGACCCCCCTTTAGCCCTCGGCTTTTTGTGTTGGTCGCAACGTTTCATACACATTTATTCCGTCTTGAAATCGAGAAATGTACCATTTCAATGGAGTTCAGTATCTAATTCCTCCTAAGAACAAGGAGGCAGTTTTCAAGTGATCCACCTACTCGGGCTCTATCACAGACACTCGCCGTGCTTGTGGTTTTGGCCCTCTTTGACCCCACTTAACAAGCGAAATGTGGGCTGTGAAGTCTAACAGATGGCAGCACTTTAAACTTGCACATAAGTTGTTTAAACTTTGACCCCACTCAGGCAGTGAGAGCGGGAGTGTAAATGAAATACAGCGTCTGACCTACTCCCACTGGCTGCTTCAACACAGCGCGCTGGTGCGATCTTTCATGTCGAGCAATTCATTAAGCACCTGAAAACTCTGAAGGGAACTTGTCAACGAGGAGCTTGATACAACACGGCTTGGTAAAAGGCTAACACTCGCATGTGGAATGGCGTCGGGAGGCATTTTTCATGCGAGGTTTCCAAGCGCTCCCCTTGCTTCTGTGGGTTTCCTCCCGCAGTCCAAAACAAATGGTGACCTCAGACAGTTTTCAGAAGGGAGCTAGCTTGCGAGTGCTTCTCTCTCTAGGATGAAGTCTTTCCTCAATGCAGCAGGGTTCAGTGACTCGTACCCAACTTTGACGTTAGCATAAAGATTATTTCAGGATGAAATGGATGAAAACTCTAACCAGGAAAAACAGCACTGGGATATACTATGACATGAGTATGATTATGTGTCCTATATATAATATATTTGGGGGAAAATACATCCAAAATGAAATGGACTTTTGTCATAAATACGCTCATCTGGTATCTGGTTATGTCAGGCCAGCAGAGAAGGCCTTGCTGGTCCTAACGCTTAACAACTAGATGGTTTTAAATACACGTCATTAAAGAGGAAGACTGAGTTTTATTTCACAGCTACTTAAGTGCGGTGGATGTGCAACATTAATTTAATGATTCTTGCTAAGGTTTTGATTATCACTGCTCAGCAGAGCCCTAATCTCTGCCAACTATTAAATAGCTTGAGATTTATGACCAAAATAAGGTTCCTTACTTTGGCTTCGTGGTGGGTGTTTCACCCTCTGTTTTCTTCTCCCATCTTCACTCACTCTTTGTGCTCATCACATTCTTCTGCCTGACAATGGAAGTAAAAGCCCCATGGCTTCCACATTCAGCCAGGACTCTCTTTTTTCTTCTCTCCTTAGAAAGGGTCCTGGGTACTTGACCCCGTCGATGTACGTCTGTTTATAACAAATTCTTCATTGTTGATTTGGATTTTCGCCCTCTTATTTGTCATAGTTGTTGCACAGTTTGTTCTTCACCGTTTTCCACATGGCAAAAGCAGCACCGAGCTGCAGTGATGCACAGTTCGGCTTCACCTAGAATCTGTGGTGATTGTACTGTACGTTGTTCAGCCACCTTTGCTGCCTGTTTCTCTCTGTGGTGCTGACAGCTGCCGGTAAATCCAGTTCATCACAGGCTGTTTATGACTGTAGATCCTTTGTTTGTCTGTCGGCCCTGTATGTTTTATGTTGATGTGTTTTCCAACTACCGTGGTGCCTCGGTCCTCGACCACAATCAGTTCCGGACGGCCGTTCATGAAATTCGAAATCTGAATGGATTTTTCCCATTACAATGAATGGAAAAAGAACTAATGCGTTCCAAGCCTTAAAATAGTCTTTTGTAGGAGTGAATGTAGAGTGTCTGCTGCAGGTGCGCTGTTCCTCTATGTGTGTGGCCGCTGCATGTGGGAGGGGTTGCCGAGTGAGTGAGGTCTCTCCAGAAGTGAAGAGGTGCCCGGTGCGTGTCCAGCTCTGAATGTGCGCTTCTGTGCAGTTTGGCTGTGACAAAGTCATAAACCAAGTCACTTAGCTCTGTCCCAGACTCGCCTCATCCCTGTCCCAGCTCCAGCCCACAACAGGACATCAAACCCTGGAGTGAGCGCTCCAGCCTCGGAGGTGTGGAGAGCGAGCACCTCCCCTGTGACACTCTACCACGGTCCAGTGTGGAGACAGGAAAGGTTTTACACCTCAATATGAAGAAAAAACAGTCAGTAAATGTAGCTAACGTCTGCATACAGAGGCTGCGTTATACACAATAACAAAGCGCGTCGTGGGTCAGCTGATCGGTCCGCGCACGTTATGGTTTTCCCAGCTTTTTTAGTCCGAAATCCGAAGCAAAAAATCTCGAAATTTTTGTTTGAACTCGTCCGGGACGTCCGAAAACCAAGGTTCCACTGTAGTTGAATACTTTTTTTTTGGGTCATACTGTTAGTTTAGCCAGTGCTTTCTTTTGTGTTCTTGTTCTGATTTGTCTTCAATCTCAAACTTCTTGGATTTGGTTGAATGAACTTTAGTTGTACTAAAGACGCAATTGCTAATAGAACTGCTGACATCACTGCTTTAAACTCTGACTCTAATGGCCCACATTGCTCCTGTTGGACCTTAAAGTTGAGTCAACAATCCATTGACTTGCACCTGCATTTTAAAATTGAAAAAAAAAAAAGAAATCCAGCCGTACAAGTTTCCTCCTGTCTCTTCAGTGAGAGCCAACGCTGGTGCACTGAGGTAAACCCCAGCAACAGATGTTAAATGAAGCATAGCACATTTTTGTTTCGCCTCATTTGCCTCTTTTTCGTTTCGTTTCGCAGCAGTCGGAGAAGGGCCACATAAGGACAGGTGAACTGTCTTCAGAAAGTCTAGAAATAGGAACATATCTGCCTTATCCTGCTGACACGAAAGAAGATGTGGGAGTCAAGAACGCATGTCATGGGAAAAAATGGAAATAGAAATGGGAAAATATTAGTCACCCAGACGAGTCATACTCTAAAGAGGCCTGCTGATTGGAGGCAGATGTGCTTGTTGTGGTTGCCGAAGTGTCAGCAGGGTAAGTGCATCGACACATTTTCCAAATTAACAGAACAAAAGAGGTAATTATGTTTAATAAATGAACGTGTGATTTTCAAAACAACAGACACGTTGGCTGCTAAGTGGAGAGCTATGGAAGACGGGTGTATTTTCTCTGTGAGGACCAGAGGTTCCGCTTTCTATACATCAACAAGTGGCGAGTGGTTTTCATTCGTTGGTGCTGAAATATTAAGCTTCACTCAAGTGTACCGAACTTCACCAGCACATGTGGGTGTAATATGACGATAACACCAGTGTAATTGCAGATGACCAGCAAATTCAAGCTTCAAAGGCAACAGCTGCTCCAAATTACAGAGCACCGTGGTGATTATGGGCTTCCAGCTCCAGAGGTGACCAGGGCCGTTTTTTTGTGTGATTTTATGTGACTCGGGTTTTATGGAACAGATGGACTTGCAGCGTCTCAAGTGAGCGGGTGAACTGTGGGACTGCGTTTCACCTGTAAAGTCTGGGAGTGAAATGAGTGACAAGTGAACCGAGCTGGTTATTAAAAGACCATATTGACCAGGTCAACTGAATATGTGGAAGGCTGGACCTCTGTGGATCATGTAGCTTCTCCACTTTTACTAACAGTGAGTCAACACTGTTTCATGCTGACTCTGATTAGAGCAGATGACTGGTGTCACTTTCAGAATACATTTTTCGACACTCACCAAGATATAGATTTTTGCAGAAGAAAACTTGGGGTGTTGATAAAATTATACAAATAAAACAAAAATAATGGCTCACTTTTTTATTATTCATTTTATAAACAAATTCCATTAAACAAAAAACTAGTTGTTTATCGTGCCGTGGTGTTTGTGCTGAAAACAGAATAACAAAAACGGAAACACTGGAGTTGTTTGAAGCCATCATCGTGCATCATCATAGTGTCCCTTCATTGTTCGCTCGGCTTTGTCAAAGTCGCCTCGGTGGTCAGGAAATATTGCCACGTGGCTGACATCACTGATGTACACACTACGTGTGTCAACCTGATCAGAGTAAAACAAAATGGCGGTAGAAAAATAGCTTTTAGGTGTGTGTCTATTCGATTATTAATACTTGGAAATTCAATTCAAATTTGTTTCACCACAAAAACTGAATGAACGAATCATACACGCACCCAAATACCTCAAGAGTGACTCACTTTGAAGACTTCTACCTTTAACATTGAATACAGCAAGTCATTTTACACCTACAAAGTAAGTACACAGTACTGTTGACCCTTTACCACCCGAAGTAACATATTCCAAAGGAAAGCAACACAATGCTTAAAAAAAGTGGTGTACGGTCATTTTTAGTGTAGCAATTTTGGACGCTGCCAAGACAAAGATGGAATGTGCAACACATCCACGAACCGCAGCTAGGATCCAAAACATCCTGGAGAGTCTCATGACAAGCATGGAGACCAAAAGCAGGCTCTGAAATAATGAAGATCATCTGATAACATTGAGTGGATACGAAGTGTTGCCCTGACCCGTCTGTCAGTGTCTCCCTACGTGCTATCGGTTCATTTTCACAGTCTTTAAAACAAGCCCACATTTTAGTACGTCGCTCTGATCTTGGCTTTCCTCGACCTGGTCGATGTTTAAATCCGTCCATCAAATCCCTGGGCTCCAGCCGCCTGAGCCAGGCTTTTACTGAAGGATTCGGAGGGTGAATAAACCAAACAGAGACTTTCCTGGAGCAGGTGGAATGCTGACAGCTCAGCACAAGATCACCGAAGATGAGAGTATATGAAATGTGGGGTTCCATCATCTCCTTGAGAGAACCCTGGACCTATGAAATATCCTGTTCTGTGAAGCTCTTGTTGAGTCTTTGAAAGTGTGTCACAGTCGGCAGTCAGACGAAGTCATGTGGAACCACAAGTCATGTTGAAAGACTTAGTGAGAAGGTTCCACTGTGTCTCCTCTCCATGTGTCTAAGCAATCTGGACTCCAACATTTGCCTCCAAAAAGAATCCAACACAAGATGGGAAACTCCATTATCTGTATCTGGACATCTCACTGAGTTGCTTATTATGATACAGATGTTTTCACTTGAGAGTGACAGCTTTATTTGAGCTTGAGCTCACCACCTCTTCATGTGGCAGTGTCCTCACATGACTGCAAGGCTGTGGATGAGTAAGCAGATATGAGAGACAGTTCGGAGCTGCAGCCTCAGCTCAACGTCCAATTTGACTTATAGAGAAACTAAGCCTCCGCAGTGTCTTATATGGCATTGTTATTATTTCGCAGTGTATAGAGATTGGCTTCATTTAAGAGGCATTTGTCGGCAAAAAATAATAAAAATCTGTACCCAAACAATAGATTATATTGCATTTTGGAATACAGGAAATATACATATGGGTTATACAAAAATCCTGTGACACAAATTATTTTGTATTAATGCATATTTTTTACCAATATAACAGCTCAAACAAAGTCCCCAAAGACAAGCAAAAATGTGGATCCACAATCTGCTACAGCAGCGAGGAGTAACTGCTGAGCGCACGAGTTTCTTTCAGAGAAGGTGCAGGCGTTTACGGTGCAATACTGCCCTCATGTGGAAGTAGCTGCTTCATGCTGCGTGTCCATAACATCCATCTGCCACGTTTGACCTCCTCAGCCGAGAGTCGCGGCCGGCATCGCTTCTACCTTTAACACCTCGCCTCCGTGTTTGTGGCGAAGATCCCTCTGCCAGAATGATTCATGTCAGTCAGCAAAATAAACAGGTGAGATGTCAGCGAGACAGGAGAGAACAGAGCGATGATGTCAGGTTAGTTAGCTACAGCCGACCTTTCGCGTGGCTGTTTTTGAAAAGGTCAACCACAATAAATAGAAGCGAGACTTTCTTTGTTCGTTCATTCGTCGTCTGCTGCGGATTCTCTCTCTCACATTGCATAAACATGATCTCAATTGTATGTTTTTAGTTGTAAAAATGAAGCATTTAAGGGTAATATTTCCAACTGTGGTGGACGAATCTAGTCACTAGTCAAGGCCAAATTATTAGATATTCATGTGTGACACCCACAATGTGTGATCACAATCTTTGTTCTAAAAAATACATAATATATTGTTCATATATTTTTTGGTGTATATAGATAAGCTGCTGGTTCCTTTTATTGGGGGCGTGGTTTCCCTGCAGGGGGAATATTTATAGTTGAATTAATTTCACTATTTTAAGAATTTAGATCTAGTCTTTTTCTTTTCGTTGCTGTGCTGTGCTGTAACCAGGTCAAATGGCCAGCAGGAGGCGAAGTGGCGCAGTTGTCAACTCTGATTTCTTCTCCTGTTTTTAACAGATAACTGTTTCTGGGCTTGTTAACTGAGACGTGGAACACATGCATATTGTCTGTGTTGGTGACAACATCAGTGCTTGCTGGAGTCTGCATCTCCCACCCAGACATTTCAACACTGACCTTCATTGTTCTATTTTTCTGGCCCAGTACAGGATGGTCCATGGAACCGGTTCATGTCCCAGCAGTTGGAGTCGGACACCACTATTTCGAAGGCCGTTAGATGGCGCTCTTGGTTCAGAGATGATGTGAGATTTCATTGAATTAATTGTTCAAGTCCAAACATTTTAGAGCGCCACCTGGTGGCCTCTGAAAATCAGGACACTGTTTCATGAAGCCTCATCAACCTCTCACTCATTCAACATAATTCATAGTATTTTTCATTTTATTTTAGTACTGCATTAAATGTGAAAAACAAAGGGTAAAACGTAAAAAACATTGAACTTGAAAACAGGGTAAAAACTCCAAATATGAGTGAGCAAACCAAGTTGATAAACTAGTGTGAGCCACTTGTTCTTTGGTAGTGTGGGTAGGGCAGAGCAGCCCGCTGGTCTCTCTGTCACTGACACTTGCAGCATGGTTTTCAGTGAGTCACACGCACAAAAAAAAAAAAAAGACCAAAAACTAAACTTTTAGACAATAAAATGTATTTTTTGTTTTGTTTTTAAAACACTAAACAGTCACTAAATCTCACCGTCAACCAGCGCTGGGACACAGCTCTTTGTCTCGCTCCTTCCCAGGAGACTTTTTTACTCCAATATTCTTGCAGATGGTGTTCAACGTTTTACAAGGATTAAAGGAATAACAACAAATAACTGACTCCAAATGCATTGTTCATGCCCATCGACTGTAACACTTCAAATATCTGAAGCACTACGCAATAGTCATTGCATATAAACACTGACTCCTGACTGACTCAAGTTCACTCTGCATTTTACATCACAACTAGAGCCAACTATCTGAAAAACAATAGAGCACAATTAGCCTCACGCTGAACTGGCTTCCTTTTGTTCCTGGAGTCAAGGTCTCAGATGTTCCACTCATCAGCTCTTACTCTTGAGGAGCCAACCTGACTCTGACAAGATATTTAGAGAAGTGAGCCGTTCTGCTTCACTTGTTCAGCAAGACAGCAGCTTTGTTCTTAAAATAGTTGGCCTCGCGAGTCAAATTCAGTCTGGAGTATTGCGAGCAATGAGACGAGATCAAAGAGGCCTCTTTAGACTAACTTACAGCCGAAGAGGGAGGGAGCGAGAGAGAGCAGGGAAAATACAAATCTCTCCGGATCAGACTGGGAAATTGTTCTCCGCGCACTTCCAGCAAATCTTATTAGATAGAGTCAGTGTGGCGGCGGGAGAAGATCATCTTTAATGTGCTCTTTAATGAGAGGGAAAATGTTTGTCTCTGGTGAATGAGGATCTCTCTGTGCAAATTATATTCAAATCACTTCCCCACTTTGCCAGTCACACGGATGAAAACTGTCGGAGATGTTTTCAATTAGCACATTAGAGTGACGCCATCGGGACATGGAATGAGGTGCACAGAACTGGCGCCCTCACATTTCAGTGACTGTAAAAATAGGTTTCCCCCCTTTGGTCAAGCCAAAAATAATACAGTGGTGCCTCGGTTTTCGAACGTTTCGGAATTCTAACAAAAAAAATTATAGATTTTTTTGCTTCGGATTTCGAACGGAAATTCAGAACTCGAACAGCTGGAAAAAACAACGTGCACGGACCGATCAGCTGACCCACAACGCATTCTGTCATTGTGTATAACGCAGCCTCTGTATGCGGACGTGTCCCGTTAGCTACATTTACTGACTGTTTTTTCTTCATATTGAGGTGTAAAACCTTTCCTGTCTCCACACTGGACCGTGGTAGAGTGTCACAGGGGAGGTGCTCGCTCTCCACACCTCCGAGGCTGGAGCGCACACTCCAGGGTTTGATGTCCTGTTGTGGGCTGGAGCTGGGACAGGGATGAGGCGAGTCTGGGACAGAGCTAAGTGACTTGGTTTATGACTTTGTCACAGCCAAACTGCACAGAAGCGCACATTCAGAGCTGGACACGCACCGGGCACCTCTTCACTTCTGGAGAGACCTCACTCACTCGGCAACCCCTCCCACATGCAGCGGCCACACACATAGAGGAACAGCGCACCTGCAGCAGACACTCTACATTCACTCCTACAAAAGACTATTTTAAGGCTTGGAACGCATTCTTTCTTTTTCCATTCATTGTAATGGGAAAAATCGATTCAGATTTCGAACAAATCGCTTCTCGAACAGCCGTCTGGAACGGATTGTGGTCGAGAACCGAGGTACCATTGTATTATTAATTCACCCAAATCTCCAAGGAGCATGGTGGATTGGTTCAAGTGACAGGGTGATCCACAGGGGGCGTCGGTGTCCATCCGACTGGATCATTGATCGTCAGGTCGTCGGTGGGTTTGGCTTCGTGTGTGCGCTATGGTAATACGCCGCATCAGCATCAGAGGTGACAGAATGGCAGTGTGGAGTTAGGAACATTCACGCAAGCAAGGAATTAAAGAGGCAAAAAACCCAAAATGTTTCCAGCATTTCCAAAAGAGTCAAGCAGCGAGCCTTAACCAGGCGTAGAATCCCGATGCCGACGCACAGGTTTGGAACCAGGCTGCTAAATTAAGGCCGGCGCCTCCGCCAGGTGACTGTGGATCAATTCCAGCTGGGTGCCATAACTTGATCTCGGAGAGGCAGTGGCAACGCCGCCAACGCTCTGGTTAGAGTGTCATTAAAAGATATGTTTATTTCTCAATTCTGTTGCAACGAAACAAAATGTTTTCAACGTGACAATGAAAATGAATGACCAACTTTCTAAAAAAAAAAAACTCTCTTTCCGCACAAACTGCGTCGTCCATAAACCCTCCTGCATTGTTTGGAAGCAAAACCCGTCATATATATTCATGATGTCCATTAAGTTCTTGCTGTCTCAATAGCGCCGGGAGCAAAAGTCATTTGAGCTTCGACTGAGAGCTCAAGAAGATGCCAAAATAGCAGTTCCTTTCATAACAGCTGGGCCTATCACTGGCTAAATGAATCTCATCATGGCGGCAGCTTCGGCCATCAACATTCATAATATCCACTTTTCATAAAGCGGCTGATTTCTTTTATTTACGCCGCGTCCTCCCTGCTGGCGGCCGGTGAAGAGCCGACCCTTGTAACCAGTGCTAATAAATGAAGCCCAATAGAACTGTCACATCTCATTTGGACTCACTTGCACATGTTGTGTTCGCCTGTGTTCAGGCTGCTTGGAAAGAGGAGATATGGCTGAGTAGATCTCAGTCCTCAGATCTGAGCTGACGCTTCTGTGAGGCGTCATGTGAAGGCGCTAAAGTACAGGCCTCCTCTCACTGCAGTGCTATGAAAGAGCATGTTTTGCTCTTTCAGCACGGACGCTGGAGCTCCGAACTACATCATGAGTGCATCACAACTGGAAAGCTATTGGTCAAACTTAGAGTCTATTTTTTAAAATCTACATTTAAATATAGCGCTTCATTTGAAGACAAACATTAGCTATTCAAACAGTCTAACAAATCTTTTTTTTTCTTTTTCACTGACACCCCATTTTCAGCAAGGATAAATAGATGATGTTAAAAAAGGGCTGATCCTAGTAATTTAAATGACTTTTTTCATACGTATATTGATTGATTTTGATTTGTAAAACATACATGGAAAATAAAGACAAACACAAAACAAATGAAACAGTCCACCAAATGTTTCCCTTTCCCACCCCCCACCCACCACATTAATAACTTACTCTCAGTAAACAAAATAAAAATGCAAATAAAAGAAAACAAAATCTATTCACAATCTGAATCAGAATCAGAATCAAATGTATTGCCATGGTCAGTGGGGATCCCACCAACTAGGAAAGTGCTAAGGAATAAAATAAAATAAAATAAAATAAAATACAATAAATTCAGAATCAGAATCAAATGTATTGCCATGGTCAGTGGGGATCCCACCAACTAGGAAAGTGCTTAGGAATAAAATAAAATAAAATTGAAAAACAGGTGTCCAAATAGCATAAAAGTCATGTACTTTTCCTTTTGCCAAAAAAGTCAGTTTCTTAAGGGCCAGGTTACATGTCAACTTTCTCATCCTATTGTTGGGTTTTGAACATTTTTCCAGTTCAAAGCAATAACACGTTTCGCCAGCAACATACAGATTATGATCAGTCTTTTTCACCTTACATTAAAAATGTGCAAAATACAGAATTTTGCATTGAAAGAAAGCATATTGTCGGTTAACTTAGAAATGAAATGTATGATTTCTCTGCAGAACATCTGTCATTCTTCACATTCCCATATGCATTGGAACAAGGCCCCCTTTTCCTCACAACATTTCAATGTTGGGATCAAAACGGTGCAATTTCACAGGTGTGATGAAAGTTCTGAGAAGCCGTTTGTACTGCAACAGTCTGAACCCGGTGTTGACAGTTTGAGTTTCAGCTGAGCAGCCCAGTCATAAAGTTTCCACCTCGGTCGTACGGTAAACATAAAAGAGAAGGACGAACCCGTGGGCTTGAATGACTTTTTAAATGATATGGGACTCCGACAGAGCACTGTAGTATGTTTGTTTTTGTTTATTTTTCATATTTACATCGTAAAAAAGCTTCACTACTTAACGCTAAAGACCAGCGTGTTGTGAAGAGAGTATTTGCTGCTCAGAGAATTTAGAATAATCTCAAGTATTTGACTTAATACCGTGTCCTCTGAAGTCATACTGCGCTCTAACAAATGTCTTCTCTCTCCCCGGCTTATCAGCTATTCAGGTGAGATGCGAGCGACGCGCCACCGTGCTGTTTACTCGCAGGCGCGTCCGCTCCACAAATAAATAATGAAGCGTCTTACAGCAGCAGGCATGTTTCCCGGCTCATCAACATGACTCCTTTTGATAGCTGTCTCTGTCAACATCCTTTGCCTTTCACTTTGCAGCTCGCTTGCTTGTTACATCTTGCTACGCCGCGCCACACAGCCAGAGAGGACGAGATGAAAGCAGCCGGGGGAGAGAGCAGACATTGTCTCTTCCTTCAAGGGAAGCTGTGTTAAGCAGAGGAGGGCGGGCAGAGGATTCTAATGAGGGTGTGGAAACCTCGCTCCTTTTGGAAAGCTAGTTGCTGTGTGTGTGTGTTGGATCAACGTGACCTTATTCAGAGTGATTGTTTTCATTGACTCCATCACCTCCAGAAAGATTTAAAGCAAGTGTTGCAGTGTTATATATCGTCTTTTGACTGAAAATAATGTGACAGAGACGGCAGAGCTCCATATAGTACATCCACCAGGATGAGTGTGACTTTAGAGAAGGCAACTGCAAAGGCGTCTGTGACTCCTTATTACATGTTTTAAGTGAAATATAACCTTTCTTTACTTGTGTAAATGTGCATCCTTTCTCATGAATCCCTCTTTAGTGAGACTATTTGTCCTCTTCAGGCCACCGTAGATCAAGCTACACACGCTACCCATAGACCAGTAAAGAAAATGTTGAAGAAATATATTTCTCTGACATGTGACGGTCGACAGGTGTGCGCGTTGGTTGACTGAGGATGGTGCGTTCAGGCGTATGGGAGTTTTCTATACTACTGGAAATAACCAGGGTTGTGTGTAGAGGAGACAGAACGACCCTTGGGAAAAGTAAACTAATGCCTATGATAGTAGCACACTGCTGTGCTGCCTACACAGGAACATGGAGACAAAAAAAAAAAAAAAACATTGTCAGGAAGTAGTATGACAAAGTAGTTTAACTTTAAGATGGATTGAAAATAATCTCAGTACTAAATCATAACTGCAGTTATGATTAAGACATAAGTGATGTTGCACATTGCTGTGCTGTACATCACTTAACTCTGGATTAAAAAGGCCCTATAAAGGACCACCGTGTCGAAGCCGACTGAAAAATAGAGGACGCTAAATATACAAGTACAGTGGTACCTCGGTTTTCGCACGTCCCGGACTTCGAACAAATCAGAGTTCAAACAAAAATTTTGAGATTTTTTTGCTTCGGATTTCAAATGAAAGCAAAACGCCCCCGAAAAAACGTCCACGACGCGCTTTGTTATTGTGTATAACGCAGCCTCTGTATGCAGACGTGTCCCGTTAGCTACATTTACTGACTGTTTTTTCTTCATATTGAGGTGTAAAACCTTTCCTGTCTCCACACTGGACCGTGGTAGAGTGTCACAGGGGAGGTGCTCGCTCTCCACACCTCCGAGGCTGGAGCGCTCACTCCAGGGTTTGATGTCCTGTTGTGGGCTGGAGCTGGGACAGGGATGAGGCGAGTCTGGGACAGAGCTAAGTGACTTGGTTTATGACTTTGTCACAGCCAAACTGCACAGAAGCGCACATTCAGAGCTGGACACGCACCGGGCACCTCTTCACTTCTGGAGAGACGTCACTCACTCGGCAACCCCTCCCACATGCAGCGGCCACACACATAGAGGAACAGCGCACCTGCAGCAGACACTCTACATTCACTCCTACAAAAGACTATTTTAAGGCTTGGAACGCATTAGTTCTTTTTCCATCCATTGTAATGGGAAAAATCGATTCACATTTTGAACAATTCGCTTCTTGAACGGCCGTCTGGAACAGATTGTGGTCGAGAACTGAGGTACCGCTGTATTGGATTTGTACATATGGCGAATATGGACAGTAAATATTGAAGCTTCTTCATGGGCATCTGGAGACTAGAGTTGAATGACAGTACAGCACACTTCTCTCCAGGGGTGGTGTTCCTCCGCTTTCTCTTAGTTGGTTAATGCAAAACTAACTGGCTGTCTTATACCATACTGGGACTTTTATTTTTATGGGCAAACATCACCACCATGTGGCCATAATGATCCTGTACAGAGTTAAATAAGCCATGTAGTCATCCAGAATATACATGAGCTATGGGCCGCTCACACACAGGTGTTTCAACTAAGGTCACCTTTTGTAAATGAATTATTTAGTTTTTATCATATGACAATTATGTTACGATCAACCTGTAAGGATGACGTTTTACTGAACTAAAGATTTCACAACATACAGATGCGTATTATATTAAAGGTGGTGGTGAAAAAAAAAAAACGCTACTTTAGCAACACTGCATAAGCAACATTTAGACCTTTTTTAAAGAAGAAAATAAATGAAATGAATTCTATTGCACTTGTTTGATTGAGAAAATGTGCCTTGTTTAGAAGTTTTGAAAATGCTGTCAACTTGACCTGGGACCATTTCAACACCACTTTTGAATGAGTGGTTTTAACTGCGACTGTCTTCATGGGGTTAGTATAAAAATAGACAGCAGATGTTGTGTTTCATTTGTCGTGTGGCCTGAAACAGTCTGTAACTACAGTTGAATGTAGCTGCATTATTACTGATGTCATCCAAGTGAAAGCTCAAAGTATTTATTGAACGTAAATGTATTGTATTTAACTGATCACTGAAATCTGACCACAACTTCTCAGGTTTGTGTTGAACTTATTAACCGATACAGCATATTATCTATCTTCTTGTCTCTAAAAAGTCCCTAAAATCGACCTCTAGCACTCCAGGAACATCAGCATCTGCAGCTCCCTCCATCTAGAATGGACTGGAAATCGCAACATCATGATGTTAACTTCAAAACCTGAATAACAAATCTCTTCCGGAGGAGGTGTGGTGAGGAACAACAACAGCACGGGGGAGGAAATCCACAGCATGAAAAACACCCCAGTTTCCCCGGCACTGCTGTTTGCCTCGTGTTTTTCTTTGTCTGCCTTGTTATGGAGTTGTACGTTCATGTCTCCCGTGGGAAGCCTTGCCAAGGTGCAGCCCATCCATCACCCTAATTGGTGGTGCTTAGCAAGCCAGCGTTGGACAGAGAAACTCTTCCACTGCAGAACCAGGGCTTTCAAACCAAAGATGGATGGTGATGATAATTGACGGCGAACAGATGCGATTATTGCAGTCCTGTCTCTTCATGTAGCAGCCCTCCCTCACACTTCACCCACACAGAGTTGAGCAGACCAAGTACTGGCAGACTCAGCGGGGAGAGAACCAGAAGCCGCAGTGTCTGGTTGTAACAAGATTACACGACTTAGGACGTTTTTCTTGCGGTAAGCTGCTTGTTAATGGGCGAAGATGCATCAGTGCGATGCTAGAGATAATAGCGTCGCTGTGGAAAACAACACAGCACAACGTAAATATCACGGTATGTTTGTGAAGAACACAAAGAGTGGAGTACAATCGTGAGGTACACAGCAGGAAAACTCGGCCTTGCAGGTCGGGTGAAGGAAAATAAGTTTCCCTCTCATGGCTTTTGTGGTTAATGCCATTTTTTTCAGACATAAATGAAGTATGAACATTCAAAAAGTTGTTCATAGTACACTCACGGATGTAAACTGCTTCACACTGACATCCAAAACACTGAACTCATGCATCACTGCTCTGGCTTCATTCAAAGTTGTAACACTACTGTTGAACACAACAGACCCAGCGGCTCATACTTGAGTTGGTCAGAGTGGATGTGACACAAAGCGGTCGATCATCCAGTATTATCTATTTTCTCCATGACCATTTTGGCCCTGGTGGCGTGTGGTGCCAGCGTCGCTCTCTGCTGTCGTGTTTCCCGTCGTGTTACACTTCTGCTTCCTTGACACACTTGTTTTACACGCGCTACACGCTGCTGTTTTAATCCTCTCCTCCGAGAGCGTTTCCACACGGCTGCCATGACTGAGGTTCCTCTGGTGTTGAGCTCTATTCTGTATCCCCCCTTAGTGTCCCACAGAAAGGTCCTTTATATTTGCATAGACTAGATGAGAGCATGATGCAAGGGGGAGCAGCACCATGACAGGATTCACATCCTGCTCTGGACCTTTGTTTTGAAAGTGAATTTGAGTCTTGATGTCACGTCTGAGGGGAATGAAACACCTGATGACCAACAGATTTGACCACATCCCAGGGGAACAAATTCTGACACTAACAACAAGCTGATAAAAGGTCCAAAAGAATTTGGCTGCCTTTGTACATTTGAACATGTTGACAGCACTTATGACGTACTGTATTTATTAAATGAGGGGCATACAACAAAGAAAAAAACTCAGGGTTTGGCGTATGGCGGCTACCACTCGCCTACATTCACGGCTAGTCCTGCTACGTGAAACTAAGGATATATGCAACCAAACCGATCCCGGTCGTAAGTCGGATGTTGCTTGTAGATAGTTTGGGATGTTTTGATGAGAAGAAAATATGTGATGTTTAAAACGTGCCAGAGAAACACGGTCTATGACGAAGACATGCTTCAGTTGGGTAACACTCCCCAGACATGAAAGAGTTCTGCTGTTTTATTCAGTTCATTTGAAGTCAGTTCATGAGGCTCAAATATTGTCAGGCAGTGTTTCAAGTCTGTCTGCACAGCACAGTTGTAAAGCAAGGTATGGTTTCCCACAGGCAACTGGAAAAGATATTTGATCATGTTGACACAGTTGTTTTAATGATGACCCGGGGTGCGACTACTGTGTCCCGGCAGTGAGGTATTGACAGAACAACGTCAGGTGAGGTCGGAATGAGAACAAACTTCAAACCAAATTTAATGATGGAAATGATCTACTAAAAAAAAGTCCTTATTTTGGATTAAAAAAGTCGCAGTAAGTATGTTAAAAATAAGTCAAAACGCTTTGTGGACAGCTGTGTTTTCTTTCCCCACAACAAGTGCCCATCCAACTTGAAGATTTAAATGTTGCTAAACACATTTGGGGAGCAACATCCATCAATTAGTTCCATCGTGCACCTTTAAAAAAATGGGCCCCATTTTTCTTAAAATGAATACAGGTTTTTTGACAGGGCTCCTGGGCAATTGTAGTTTCCAAGGAGGCCACGCTGGAGCTACTGACAGGGCTCCCTCAGGTTCTCCTCCCGCGCCTGCCCTCGCTGCACTGAATCACCAACCACACTGAAGCCAGCCTCCTCTCCCTCCCTCCCTCCCCCCCCCCGTATCCTATCTCGCTCTATCGCTCTTATCTGAGCTCCTCCGCCCCTCACCTCAGACAGTCCATCATTTGGGCAACACGACAGCGTGATTGTGCCGTCCGCCCGAGGGAGAGCCAGAATACCAGAATACTATCATCACTCCCAGGGTCATAATCAATAGTGTCAGTAACAGTGATGGCAGGCGGAGAACTGTGAATTGCTGAGGGGGACCTCGGAGATCATTTTACAGGGCAGCTTTGTCTCCTCGCTCGCTCTCTGGCTCTCAAGGATGTTAAGTCTTGCAAGCCTTTGCGCTCACCTGACACCTGCTGATGTGGAAAACACAATGTGTTGGCAATGAAGCAGGTAACTTAACAATAAGAACCAGTAAACTGTTTAAAGAATCTTCATGCACATGTTTTCTGTTTTGTTTTGTCGGGGTTTTTTTTGTCCTGATGCACTGGAAAGACCAAACCCATATTGGACACTTAGAACCGTAATATTTGGCAGTTTTTGGACAGACAGATAAATAAACAAGGCCTCAAAACCTGAGCTTTTCTTTCTGGTCTTCCTGCAAAAAACTCCTCCATCCTTCATTCTGAACAGATCTCAGCTACGAGACTATTGACAAGAACAAGAAACTGAGACCGCATCAAATCAGTTTAAAGGTCTGTGCATTGGTTTCCTTAATTTTCAGGTTTAGTTTTTGTTCCCCCAACTATTTTTTATCAAGGTTTTTTTTTTTTCCCCACAATGCACAAAATTCTGTCATCCATCGTATCCCCAGTTATTTTTCAGTAGCACAGAAAATTCTGACAGTCTTGAACCCGCACAGATCTGAATTACATAGATCAGCGCTTCACCCAAGATAAATGCATGAAGAAAAGCTGAGCTCAAAACAGCCAGCTGCCTTGATCTACGGTGGCCTGAAGTGGACAGAAAGTGGGTCTCGCTGAAGAGGGCTTCATGCGAAAGGATAAATATTTACAGATGTAAAAAAATAAAAGTATATACTTAAAACGTGGAAGAATCCTGTGTTTCCTTTGAGAGTTTTTTTTAAGCCACAGCCACATTAAACCCCAATGTCAGAACAAAACCCCCCTTTATGGTCCACACCTGAAGAAAATTGACAGTCATTGTGTAGCTAAACTTTTTATCTAGACAGTCATGTATTACTTTGACTTGTATTTACTCCTTTATTCAATCTTAGAACCAGTTAACTTTAGTTCTTGTTTTAAGGTTGACTTGTCCCTCCATAAATGGGGCCCCACCACAATGGATGTTTCACCCTGTTGGGCTGTGGCAATGTCTCACTGGTTCGCCGCCCTGCATTGAACCAAATAAATGTTTACCTTTAAAAAGGCCCTTAAGAACTCATTCATTCATTTGTTAACATGGACTGACATAAGGATGTTAGCAGGGAGTCATTCTGTCCGTCTGCGTAAATGATTTCAGGCAATTGAAGTCACCAGCCTGTGAGGAGAGCCCCCCGCAGGTGGTCCACCATATCATGTCACCATGTTGGCCAGGAGTGTAAGAACCTGAATTAAAAAGTGGGCCTCCCTCTACAAGCACTACGACAAGGTACTCCACCACAAAAGGAAGAAACCTTCTATGTCACGACTCAACTCACGACTGGAAACCCTGAAGACTGTCCAGGAAGCAGGGGTCTTCCCTACAGGAACCTCACTGGTTATAGCGCTTTTAGCAAATTCAAATATTCCAGTGGGTCACACAAGGATGCAAAGGTCGTCCCTCCAATGTTGTCCTTCAAGACATTCCACCGGGTTCACCTTCGTCTAAGTACCTTTGCGTCCTACTTTGAGCGTCCGTGTTCGGAGTCATAAAATCTTGAAACGTGAACATATTTGTTCTATCTTCAAAGCCTAGCTAGAAGCAGACCAAACCATGTGACGCTGTCTGTTCCTTCAGTGGCTGGTTCAAGGTAAGTGTGTGTTCCCGAGCAATGTTTGCCCGACAGCCTGCGGGTGCGGACGACTCGCAGTGACTCTTTCCTTCTCAGAAACAAAAGCTGAATACATGACTGACATGCAGCCTATTTGCCTGTAATATTGTCCACAAGACCATGTTGTCTTTGATCCTGTGACAAATCCTCTACTGTTCACGTGTCGTTTGATCCTAAAATCATTCAGATTAGCCATGTAGGCGAGTTAGCAGGCGCCATAAGGAAACTAGAGTAGAAGTGATTCAACAAAGGAGACATCATATTGCTCACAATTATCTGAACAATGGAGCGTTGTTACACTCACACAATGACAGAAAAGTATCATAGGAGTGTTGAAGAAAAGCAACTCTATGTTGAGAGAGAGATGTTACGGAGGTTGTTTGAAAGATCTCAACTCAACTGTGCACTCAACTTCATCTTATCTCCACTTCCTGAAATGATTTTTTTATTCAGGGAAACCAGCAACAGGCTGGCGTCAGGGTTTCTGTGGCTCCAGCAAGTCAAGAACAAGCACTACAACTTGCTTTGTTGTCAACAGTGTAGATATCTGTGTCAAACAGCATGTCAGTGCCACCAGAGTTGGAAGTCCTCGCGGTGAGGCTGGTTACACACATAAGAAAAAGCAAGTCACTGCGGAAACAAGGAGAGTAAAGGGAGACGTTTTCACCAGCGCCAGGTGGCGCAGGAGGCATGTGCAACATTTTCTTTCATTCTGCGAGCAGTGCTTGCTTTCCTGCCATTTAGTTAGCATGGTTTTTTGTCTCCAATTTTCGCCTTGAAACATCCAAGACTATCGTCATCCCGCCCACTTCCATGTTGAGTGTCGTGTTTTCCAGCTGTTGTGTCGTTCCTTCTTTTTATCTTTTGTTGACTGACTATGCAAGGACTGAAATGCAAGAGTGAGAGTTCAACAAAGGTTTAATCCTGGAAAGAAAAAAAATGAATAAAGGGAGCGCTAAAAGAAGGGCGAGTACAAAACTGTAACGCCACAAAACTCCAACTCCAAAACTCCAAAAAAAAAAGCACACAACTGGAGACTTCAACTTGACTCGGCGTGACACAGTATTTCCGAAAAGACGGTACACACTGCACACAAGTAGCACACAGAAACACAGGGGCAGGAGAAGAAAGCAAGACACCAGGTTTAGGCCCATTTATGGATCCGGATACGGACAGAGCTTTCTGTCTGTGCTCTGCTTTCATTTCATACATATTTCTCCACATTTCTACAAAGGACCAAACGGAGCAGTACCACCGGAAGCCATGGGGGGCAGTGTTGCTGTTCTTACCCGATACGTAGAGACACGAAGAAGACATAACAATGGCGGAAATTCTCCATCCTCCAGCCACAACAGCCTCACCGCCTCCTACAACGCTGGCTCTGTCTCTGTCTTTTGTGCAACAGGTACATGATCAATACTTATACCACAGTCGCCACGTTGGTTTTGGAGTTTGTGCTTGTCATGACCTAGTGATCTTGGGTTGCTCCCCCTGGTGGATGTATTGGTGAACAGCAATACCTATATAAACAGTACATGAAGGGTCTTTAAAGGCAGATGGTAGTGATGGGTAGATGAGGTATCATGAAATTTTACAGTGTCCTAATAGTCTTCACCAAAATAAAACAGGAAGTGGGCGAGAACTAGAGAACATAACTATAACGTAAAAAAGGAGGACACAGAGCAGTGGTCGGATAGAATCTTGATGATCGGGCGCAGCATTTGAAAAAGTGCGTTTAATGTTTAGATAGAAGCATGTTCAAACATAAAGATTCTTTGACATATTTATACAGATGTCAGAAAAATATGTCCACAAAAAGATGAAAGAGCAGTTCGTATTAGACATTCAAATTCATAATGTTGACCATGTTCCGTCATTTCACTGATCATATAGATCCTTTGAATGAGACCTGACAAATCAAACGGGAATCATATATATAAGGCTTCCCCTGCCTCACCAAGGCATCGTGTGACTGATCATATCAGCCAAGGTTTGCTTCCGTCCCCGTGCTTCACTGTGGAAATAGTGCCGTTTGAACTGACTCTGAAACTTGTTTTTACAGATGAACCATCTGTCTCTCACCGTGGTCCTTTGTCTGGCCAGCGCTCTGTGGATTGGAGCTGAAGTAAGTAAAACCTTGACTGAGTTAAAGAAAGAACTTGAAGAGAGAAAACTGACAGCAGAGACCTTCCCTCCGGATGAGAGTCTGGCTACTATAAATTCATTTCACATGTTTTCCACAGGCTGTTCGTGGGCGAGGTCAGTAAGATGAATCTATCTAGGATCTTCTAATCTCCTCCTCTGTGTACAGTCAATGCGAGCGTTTGTGTTTCCTCTGCTGATCAGAGTCATGCCCCGCTGGTTGGTCCCAGTTGGGCTGCAATTGCTTCAGATACTTTGGCAGCCAAATGTCCTGGGCCGACGCAGAGGTATGGAGAGTCCACGGCTTCATGAGGAGAACTCAAAACAAAGCACAATCTCTCACATCCCTCAGCACCACTGCATCGGACAAGGTGGAAACCTGGCTTCCATCCACAGTGACGCAGAGCATCAGTTCATCAGAGGCTTGATCCGAAGCGCTAGTGGAGCTGATCGCAGAACTTATGTTGGAGGCCACGATAGCTACAAGGCAAGAGATCTATCAGCTTTAGATCGCATCGTATTCCACTTTATCAATAAGACAGACGCAACTGTGCCTCACTATTAGGAGGGCCGATGGAGCTGGAGTGATGGCACCAACTTTGTCTTCCCTGGAGGATGGTACAGAGGAGAGCCCAACAACCACGGACGTGGTGAAGACTGCCTGGAGCTCAACTTCCACAGTACGTCTGACATACACTTCACACACCTTTCACGGCCATCCTTTGCTAAATGACCTGCATCTTCATTTGCAATTGCAGCTCGCGGCAATGACATCCCCTGTCACATCAGAAGACCCTTTGTTTGCTCCAAACCAATGTGATTTTCTGCCGGTCATGCCAATGACACCTTTCCCAGGTCTTGAAGCATGGAAAGACCTGATCCCATCTGAGTCCAGTAAACTGTGATGCATCCTAAAACCCAGTGTCTGTTGTCTCATTCTGTATTTCAGCTTAGTATTGGAACTGACTGGATCATCAACCAGGGATGGGGACTCGAGTCTGTCTCTTGGATTTGAGTCGCACTTAAGGCGCACTTATCTGTGACTTCACTTGGTGCCCAGTTTTTACTTCTGTATGTTCTGAACTGCCTGTTCCCTGACGCTCAGTCATCTAGCTTGCGTGCGCATGTCAGACATCTCCAAGCCCAGATAAGCAAACATGGTTCCTGTACGCACAGCCACAGTCGGTGGTGTCTGCACAGGTTCTGTGTAGCATAGACGTCTCAGCCGCATGGATCCAAACGATAATGTCACTGACCATTCTGTCTCTCACTTCACAGCAATAACATCAGACTACACAGTGCTGCAGTCTACAGCCACAGCTGTTCTGCTTGATGTCAATATTCATGCAAAATCTTCAGCTACTCTTCCATGAATACAAGCAGTTCATGAGCACCATAAACACAGGCATGCAACGTCCACGCATTTCATGCTAAACATGGCATCTGTTAAAAGGTTATTATCATTTATATATATATTCCGCACATGAATTATATTTTTAAAAATCAGTGTGGCTCCTGATGATGATGTCACAGTATATGCCTTCACACACCAGGTCAAGCCATCCTCACTTCACTCATGGTGTACCGTACTGACGTTGGGAAGATGAACTTTTGTGTCCAATACTGAAGAAGAAGGCAGCCTTCAGTGTTGCATGTTACGCAGAGGTGTTTCAATGGACTAAAAGAACGTTTTCCTTCCATAGTGTTCCACGCACGGAGCTTGTACTTCCATATATCTCCAGGCGCGGGTGTGGATCGCACATCATGAAGCGCGAGGAGCACCACACCGTCACTAAAACGCATGGCTGTTATTTCATCAGTATGTCAATATATGTCAATATATGACGCCATGGTAGTGAGGGGGGGTTGTCATAGTAGGCAGGACAATAGCTGCAAATTATAACAGGCTCATTCCAGTTATAGGACTTGACTTATACTCCTGAGACTGGACTTGACTGAGACTCAGCATGATGAAAGCATACAGTGGCATATGGCACCACCAGCCACAAATATGAAACATACAAGACACTTATAAAGGAAAAAAAAATCCAATTGCAAGGGCATCAGTGAGGGACGATATCCGGCATTTTACTTTAAATGTCAATGATGCATGTCCATAATGTGACCTCACAAGGGGAGAGGAGGTAGAAGGCTATGTGATGCAGAACAAGCGAACACACAGCTGCAGCGCCACCACTTTTCAGGGCAACCAATTTAGACCACTGCAGGCCGCCACAGTCTCGAAAGAACCACCTGTTCTTACGTTTCATTTTTGTTTTAAACTTATTTTTAATACAGGTAACCTTTGATAATGACATTGGCCGACTCCGAGTCTCTGGATCGGTGTTTGTTTTATTAGATGGAGTGGTCCTAATAGGCATCCCGACGCAGTCGCCTGCCTTGGTTCAGATTAACACATGCAGGTCTCCCGCTGTGCTGACGCCTCGGCAAAACATTATGATGAAAATATGGCTATTCAACAGACATCCGCTCCGGTATTGGCAGCAGCGTCCTCTTCCGTGACCTCAATTGGGGCTCACCGGTGGCGGACACACTCTCACAGGCAGCGCTAATGCTAGTTAGGGACCATCAACAAATTCTGACTCGGTCAAAGTATTAGTGAAATCTTCAATCATGCCAATGAAAAACAACACATCATCACACTAGACAAAGAACTGACACTAAGTCATGTATTCGCATTATTTCTAATATCTATCTTCAATAACTTCGAGGATATGAGTCCAGACTGGTCTATAGTTTAAGTAAACTGCTAAGAGACATGAGATTCAGCAGACAGACAGCTCAATTTAACCCCTGAATAAAGCTGGCAGAGCAGTCTGTCAGACACCAGCGGCTTCTACCAGAGACGTGAAACACTGACTTGCTCATCTCAACACTCAGTAAACTATTATATTGAAACATAGAGACAAACTCCACTGAGTTTCACCATAAAACGGTTTCAAGAGACACTGTAGTGTGTCCAACACATGGAATAAAACGTAAAAATAAAAATGTATTTATCGTGATAATTAGCGTTATTGCCGTTATGACAAAATGTATCACAATATTTTTTTTTGTCCATGTTGCCCATCGTTCACAGACAGACAGACAGACAGACAGATAAACTTGTGCAGAAGGAGTTATGACACAAAACTGTCTGATGCAACTGAAACAACCACGACTGAAAACAATCTGAAAAGATACTTTGAATATATTCAAATATCTCACATTAATAATGCAAAAAAATGAGAGCTGGCAGTGCTTCAATTCACTGATCTCCTACTTCATCTTTTTATCTATTTAGATTAGCCGAGGCTGTTGACCTAAGAAGGAATCATTTCAATCCCAACTGAAAGTGAACCATCAAAACCATATATAAGTCTGTTCCAGTCTCACCAAGACGTCGAGTGACTGATCCCGTCAGCCAAGGTTCACTCTCACTACTGCTTTTCATGGTGGAGCCAGTCCGCTTAACTCACTTGTGCGTCTGACAAACCTCTTTTTACAGATGAAACTCTCCCTGTCTGTGATCGTGGCCCTTTGTCTGGCCAGCGGCTTGTGGATTGGAGCTGAAGTAAGTAATGACTCGACAGAACTAACTTGAAAGTTGACTTTGGATCTGACATGCCTTGATTCTGTGTCACAGGCTCTACGTGGGCAAGGTCAGTATGCTACATGAGGTGACCCTGGTGTCAGGAAACTTCTTGTATCTGATCACTCTATGTGGTTCTTCACTGCTCAGAGGTCTGCCCTCCCGGTTGGTCTCAGTACGGCTGCAAATGTTTTAAATTCTTTGGTGATAATAAAGATTGGGCCGATGCAGAGGTACGGGAAACATATTTTGGGATCAGATTTCAGCGTACCTATTGCTGTTTGTCGTGACCTGCCACATTCCACAGTTTTTCTGCGTCGCACAAGGCGGAAACCTGGCTTCTATCCACAGTGCCGCAGAACATAGGTTCGTCAAAAACTTGATCAAACGCGCTACTGGAAGAGATCTGAGAACCTATGTTGGAGGTCATGATCTCTATCAGGTGATCCACTCATTCGCTTCCACACGGTTTCATCATTCGGATTGATACAACGCCACCTCATTGTTAGGAGGGCCGATGGAGCTGGAGTGATGGAAAGCGCTTTGTTTTCCCCGGAGGGTGGCACAGGGGAGAGCCCAACAACCACGGTGGTAGAGAAGACTGCCTGGAGCTCAACTTCCACGGTAACAGTTTCACCATATACACACTGTCCATGGCAACATGAGAGTTATTTTGTGACCGACTTCTTTATTGGCCCTTCCAGGTGCCGGCAATGACCTTCCCTGCCATCTCCGAAGACCATTTGTTTGCACTAAACCCATGATTTGATTTCCATGAAAATGGCACCTTCTCCGGGTCACAAGGCTTGAAAAGACCGGCTGGAGTTTTGATCCATTTGAACATTAGTTTAGTAAACAGTGATGCATCCCAAATCCACCGTGTGTTTCTTGATTCATTATATATTGTGTCGAATGTTTGAAACTGACTTGCAAACACAAACAAAACAAATCAACAGGATCGGCACCATGCATGAGCTTTCCTACTCTGTGGTGAAACCATGACAAACAAATACAAATACAATTGAAATAAATTGAAGACAAAGCAAGATGATCCTGGCGAGAAAAGCAGAAAGGTCATCGCTGCGTCTTAATACTTCAAGTCTAATCTACCGAACATTATCAACAAAAAATAAAGGTCAAACACTTGGGCACATTATCGGACACATGGGCCGATATACAGAATTATTGTCAACAAAACTTCAAGTCCAAATCACCCACTGATGTAATGATAATACAACCAATGCTAACTAACTAATGCAAGTGCAACCTTTGAAACGCAATAAACTTCTATTTTAGATGAGTTTTTTTTTAACCATACCTCACCATATGAAATGTAAAATGGATTCATAGTCATAGTCCCTTGCATACAACCAGTTTATTTCCAGAGATGATGTGGAATAGTTCTCCTGAACGACTTGAGGCCGATCAAAAGGAAGGATGAATCGAGTAGAGCAGCAGGGAGAAATGAACCAAGAAGAGAAGGCATGGAGTCTTACTGGAGCCAGTGTCATGTTTACAGTCCTTTCCTTGGTGTGTGTGGTCTCGGAAAAATTGCATTGGAAAGTACTGGCCACAGATTAATCCCAGAGGACAGTGAGACACTTGGTCTGGAGTAGATGCTGCGATATATTCAGGGATTGAAGACTTTAAAAGGGACGAGCCGCTGAGTCATATTGCTGCAGATGATCCTATTTAGTTCCAACAGAGTGAACCTGTCGTGGCTCATCGAGGAGATCAGCACCAGTTGCTGGATTGTTCAGGGCTGACAGAAGACTATATTCACCATATAATATAAACACAAAGAGACAAACAGGAACGATGAGCAAGGGCATCAACACCAAAACGCGGAGTGAGGAACACAAACAGGGACAAGGAAAAACATGAAACAGAAAACAGGCGAATAAGGTAAAGCCTGACTAAGGGGGACAACGGAAAACACACTCCGAGTTTACTCACGAGTCCCAAACAACAGAAAGCCCACTGTGGTGGTGGTTCTAAACACATACACACACACACACACACACACAAGGATGGACTGTTATGCAGGAAAACAGAAAAGGTGAGTTTAAACAAGAACATTCACACGCGAACAAACAGCAAGAAGCCATAAACAGAAAACAGAGGAACGAGAGTAAACTAAGGAGGTGGCTGAAAAAACATCAAGTACGCACAGAATTTAGGAGCACAAGAGGAAGGAGTGAGCAAAGCAACCATCTGGCGATCCGAGCTGGCACCAAGGGGTAACCCGGATGGCTTGCTTATCTGATGACTGTCAGCCGTGTCGCTCGGGAGGAAACACGGAAACAGACAGCAAACAACAAAATAAAACAAACAGAACTGAATTATTGCGTCATGTCGGAGTGGCTCCATGACCTCTTGACTCCTGTCAATAGTTGCAATGTCAGTGGTGACGCTCCTGCATCTTCTCAGACGCTCTGAGGCAGCTATAACAGCAGGGCTGTTTGTAAGACACTCTAGATGTATACTCACATGACATCCTAATAGCAAGTGTCTGTAGTCGTAGTCGGGTCATCATTCGGTTATCAGTGTGCAGGGAGATCATTTCCAGAAAGACGAGTAATAAGTGACTCCCTGTCCCATATATACAGATGTCTGCTGTGTTAGTTTGCATGCAACAATGTTTATTATCCATAGAGTCAGTGGAATAGATGTCATTACATATACATGCATTGCACTCCTGTTGGCATCAATGGTGCCACAGCACGAAGGGAGAGTTGTAGTTACGACGGTGACAAGACCAGATCATGCAAAGACCAAGACCAGTGAAGAGGAAGAGGATGAAGACCAAACTGAATATATAACAAACTTATAGTCTGTTCCAATGAAAGCATCTCAGTTCTTGAATTATTTTGAAGAAAAATGACCAGTTTCTATATGTATATGACTTGCAGAGTTATGCTTCTGTATTCTTCATCCAGTTTGTTCTCGGTCTTGGTCTCACACTCCTCATTGGTGATGGTCTCGACACGGTCTTGACTACCAGACTAGAGGTTTGGTGTGTACGTAGTCTGTGGGAAATTTGTCCTTCGATGTTGTCTGTAAATGGCCGTGTCTGTGACGTCATGCTGCTCAACAAAGAGTCCAGTTAGAAAACACCTCTTCGGTCTATTGTTTCTCACTTCAATAAAATGAAGCAGATCTATATATTTTACAGAGGAAAATGACAAAAATGGTTATGTGCAGTAACTTGAATAAGTAAATGTATGATGACTTATACAGGAATGGAAATAGCTTAAGGTTTTGAAAATATTTGATGAGCTGTTCAATGACAATGATAATAAAGTTAATGGGTTTATGATAAAAAGGCACTTCTAACACATTCAAATATCGCACATTTTGAATGTAACAATTAGAAAGCTGGCTCTGCTTCAATTCACTGATCTTCTGCTTCATTTTCATGTAACCTATTTGGATTAGCTCTGGCTATTGACCTGAGATGGATTCCTTTCAATCCCATGTGAAAGTGAACCATCCAAGCCAGACAGTTTCATATCAGTCACATCAGCCTTCGACTGACATACAGCGTTGATGATCATGTACCAGGAGCACTAGTATCGTGCAGTATTTCTCCAGATAAATGGTCCATCTTGAAACATTCTCTTTGTGTGTACAAGTTTAAGACTTAGGTATAGTTATAGTGTGAGTTTTTCCAAGAGTCGTTTCGTCCCCACAAATCCTGTAAGCTATTGTAACCCCGCTATTTTTCAGTAGTATAGAACACTCATGAACGCATCATGCATTAATATATATATATATATATATATATATATATATATATATATATATATATATATATATATATATATATATATAGAGAGAGAGAGAGAGAGAGAGAGAGAGAGAGAGAGTAAACAAGTAGCTAGAATAGCTTGATCTACGGTGGCCCAAAGTGTACAAAAAGTCATGACAAAGGATAAATATTTACTTTTTGATATTGCACTTAAAACGCATAACCACCACTGCCACTTCTCAAAACAACCTGATGCCCCCAACATAAAGTTCACTCCTGAATTTGAAGGCTTCAGTAGTATTGCAGAACATGTCTGTCATCTTCAAACTAGGAAGCGACTGTGTGCATCTCCCAGTATTTCTTGGAGATTATTCCTTATAGCCCCTTGTCTTTCTGTCTTACTGAAGTTTTTCTGTGGAGTTGTGGCCACATATGATCCTGGTTTGGTCATCCAGCCTGATGTCCCCAGCCTGTCATAAGCGTCTGGAATATCATCTGAGCATCTCTTGCCCAGAGCCGAGGTAAGGTCGATGCGATTACATTGCTGAAAGGAAAGTATTTATATAAGAGTAACATGGCAACAAGGAAACCTATCTAAGTTGTTTTTGTAAATCATTGCTGCACACAGAGAATTTAGCGAAACTAGGTTTCACTCCTGAATGTGTTGGACAGCAGGTGTAAGACCTGTAGGTGAACAGTGACTGACGCAACCAAGAGACACGACAGAGAATCCGATTCCCGCAGGGATGAACACATTTGACTAGATCGCTGGAGTCTGATGGCGATGATAAAAGTTGATCAAAGTGTTTATGAAAAAATGATCAAAGGCACTTCGAACACATTCAAATATCCCACATTGGAAATGCAACAATTAGAAAGCTGGCTGTGCTTCAATTCACTGATCTGCGGCGTCATTTTTAATCTATTCAAATGAGTCCTGGCTGTTGACATAAGAAGGAATGGTTTCAACGAAAGTTAACCAATAAAATCATATATAAGACTGCAGCCGCCTCACGAAGACGTCGAGTGACTGATCACATCAGCCAAGGTTGGTTGCCTGTGACTATTGTTTTCTGTCGTGATGGACGACTGGTTGCTAACTCTGACAACCTCTTTCAACAGATGAAATCCTGTCTGTCTCTCATCGTGGTCCTTTGTCTGGCCAGCGGTCTGTGGATTGGAGCTGACGTGAGTAAAACCTCGCCTGAACAAAAGAAATGAAGAGAGGAAACTATACTGGCTGTGAGTCTAAACATCAGAATACTGATCCATCTGAATATGTTTTCCGCAGGCTCAATTCAGGCAAGGTGAGTGTGCTGGATCTGTTCTGCACTGCTAATACTTCACAGGGAGCTTCTGTAATCTTCTCTGAGCTTGATCATCCTCGACTTCTTCTCTACTGATCAGACTTGTGCACCGATGGTTGGATTCATTATGGCTGCAATTGTTTTAAATACTTTGGAGAGCAGAAAACCTGGGCTGACGCAGAGGTATGGACAGCACAGGTTTCGGTTCCATGCACAGAACTTTCCAGTAACAGCACAATACTGAGACATTTGGTAAGATATCAGTGCACTCACTGGCTACCTTCTGTGGCATTCCACAGCATTTCTGCCTGGGACAAGGTGGAAACCTGGCGTCCATCCACAACAACCTGGAACATAATTTTGTCAGAAGGTTGATCAAAAGCGCTTCTGGAAGAGATGATAAAGTTTATGTTGGAGGTCATGATCGCTACAAGGCAAGGGCTCGATCAATTCCAGTTCATATTCAATTGTATCAGAGGCTGAGACTGAAGCAGGGTAACAGCTCGATCTCATTATCAGGAGGGCAAATGGAGCTGGTCTGACGGAAAAAACTTTGTATTCCCCGGGTGGCACAAAGGAGAGCCCAACAACAACGGTGGCAACGAAGACTGCATGGAGCTCAACTTCCACAGTATGTTCCATGTCAATTTTACTTTCACCAGGAGCAGACTTCTGCAGCATCTGCAACATCACAAGATTTAGATAAGATAACAAACATCCCAACAGAAATTCCAGCCCTGTAAGTCAGTGTAATGCATATACCGTTGCTGGGCCCCACCTCAGGAGGACGCTTTGTACCTGTTTGCACGGCTGAGCTTGATCTTTTCTGACCCACAGATGCTGGCAACGACATCCCCTGCCATCTGAGAAGAGCCTTCGTTTGCTCTAGGCCTGTGTAATTCTCATCAAGTGAGGTCCTGAAAATGGCACCTGCTCCAGGTCACAAGGATCCAAACGACCTGCATTCATGCAATATTAGTTTAGTAAACTGTGAAGCATCCCAAATCCATGTTTGTGTTTTTTGTCTCATTCTCAACTGGATCGAATTCACTGTCTATCTGTGATAAAAGTACATGCAACAAATACAAGCTTAAAATACAACTGAAACACAGTGTAGAGACGGCAAACACTTTCCTGACTAGTGAAGTACGGAGTACTTCTAAGCCACTAACACGATGTATTAATCCAAACACAAGTTACAGTCTACCTCTTGCTTGCGATGAAAATTCATGTGAAAGATTATGGTCCATAATTTGGTCTGTACAGTGATTATTATAACTTATTATTATTCAGTAATGTCGCCTCTGTGATGAGGGATGGCACCGCTACGTCTTGAGTTTTGACTTGTGACATGCAGCATGGAGACAGGAGCAGGAGAAGTAAAGACACTCCGACAACACGCAATCACAGCTCTGTAAACACAGAAAACCAATGTTATTCCTGAGAGCTCTGTCAACATTTCCACTCCTGCACGCGCACGCACAGGCACTGGCGCTCAAGCTAGAAAAAAAGGCATCGCTAACTTCCTGTTATCCTGTTTTGTCACTGAAATAACCAAGTGTAATTCAGCAAATATTGAATTACAGTTCTCTTTGTACAACACATGCGCCACATTTTCAAACAAGCTGTCAGTAGTTTAGGGGTTAAATGTCAGTTTGACTTCTAAATTTAATACATAGGACTGCTGAGAGAGTGGCTTTCTAACAATGGCGGGAAAAAAAGGAAAAAAATGCTGGTGCTTGATCACCACTAGGGGGCAGTGTGTTTCCCTCTCTTTTTAATGTTTTTTACAACTCGATTACTGCCCACAAGTACCTCAAATATTTCTCATCTCAAGTTGTGATGAGAACAAAATTCTTTGAAAAAAGGGAAGACGCACACGTCTCGAGTCACAAGTTCAGTTCCAAGTTGGCTTTGGAAAAATATCAACTCCAACATCAAGCTAGTCTTTCCCACTTTGGAACCGATACCCAGTACTGTAACCCAGGAGTCAGTATTGGATCAAATTTTCAGAACTTTTTCAGGGCTGTCACAATGTCAGATTTTTGATCACGATAGTAGTGGGGGAAAAAAATCACAACAAGAATATCTATTTTAGCAATAATGGGACAGTCATTCCAATAATTTTTTTTGACTTTATGTGGTGTTTTTACTCTCAAATGACAAAAGGAGACAAAACTATGAACTCCACTGCTACTATAACTGAACATAAAGGTCCGAACGCTGAAACGCTTCCCAAACCGTCTCGCAGAAGTGGTGAAGGATCAAAGAACGGAAATGAAGATCACCAAAAACCGATCTGCGCATTGCCGACGACGAGGGCTGTTCAGAAGCAGCGCGCACGAGGACATAAAACTCTGAGGAGAAGATCCCGGCTCTTGACGATGACAAGCAGCATTGCTGTTGTGATGAAATCGACATGTGTACAGCAAGATTTCTGACTAATTGACTGTCACCAGTTCCAGCAGCAATGGTTGCCAAACTTTTCCCACTTCGTAAGCTGGTTTCAGAAATTGACACCAACGAAAATGAAAAATGTTGAATTTAGTGGGAGCTGTTCGCACAATATCATATGTTTAACCCAATGTTGAGAATTCATTTCACAATATATTTGTCAGTTCCTGACAGAATGTGTTACGTGTGAAAGTGTTCGGTGAAGCCCTGCTAGTTGTGACGTGTCTGCTACTCGCTGCTCACTAAGCAGCGGCATGTCTGCTGTGGAACTTCTTTCAATCTGTCATGTAAAGTTTGCATCCTGCAGCACATGCACAGGAAAAATGCTTCAAATTAAACACAACATTTAAAGCGCCAGCACTTGACGGAGCACGGAGAGTTTTCTGGGCTCATGAAAGTGAGACCGCTGGTTCCTCAGCAGCAGGCTGTTAGCGCAGCAGGCTAGCAGCACCCGCGAGTGTGACATTCAGAACGATAAGAAATAATTATTAATTTCACCGAGATAGATGAGCAGCCTTTCTCAGGTGTCGTTCACGTGGAGATGGAAAGGACCAGATCATTTGGAGTCAGGTGCAGTGTTTGTTAGCCACCTGAATCTGAAACTTTTGAAAACATCTGGAGTGGAAGCTTTCATAAGTGCAGGCTCTCTCTATCGGAGTCCCGCTCCAAGCGGGCAGTATGAAAATTTCACGGACATAGCAACGTCTCAAGAGACTCACCAAACTGTGACATCTCACATCAAATTAAATGTTTTTCAGCTGGCCTTTTGACTGAATAGTTGCTGTATTCTGTGGTGGTGGTTCATGTTTCCACATCATGCACACACAAGGTCTCATCCTTCTGATGACAAAAACATTTTTTTCTATAAATATAAACTTCAACAAATATATCAAAACAACATCACACTGCTTGTCCTTGCTATATCACACTTGAAAATGAACACCCTTAACTACAACTATGCAGTACACTTTGCCCCTAATGTGTAACTAAACATGCCCTTGTCCCTGTGACAGGGGTCTGTTTCCACACAAAACTTTGGTTTAAGCCCACCCTCAGATGATGCTCAGACGATACAGGTGTCCGTCCTCTTCTTGTGGCAACATACATGCAGATTATATAAATGTGCCTGTCGCAACCTGCACCCAAAGGGTTAAGATTGTAACCAAACCGGTGTCATACATTTCTTGTGTTACTAGGCAGATGAAGTTCACACAAACTTGAGATATGTAAATATTCTTTTTGCACATAGCCATCAAAGTTCACTGAATGCATTTCTTTGTTGATTTTATGCTTCATATTTGCCAGATTTTAGAAAGATTTTTTTTTTTTGTCTTATAACCTGAGTGACTTTTCCAAGTGTCTCACCAGACGGAAGCCTCCAGCCAGGAGGTGCTCAGTAGTGATGGCCAGATGAGGCATCATGACACAGTATTGAAGGGTTGGTGAGGATTCCTGACACAGTGTTTGGGTTTTCAGAGGCCACCAGATGGCAGTGTCTGCTGTAAGATGTTTGGACATGAAGCACTTATTCAGTCAAACCTCACATCATTTCTGAATCAAAACCGCCATCTAGTGGCTTCAGAGAATTAGGATCCTGTTTGATCAACCCTGCAATACTGTTCCACGATACCTCGTGTCCCTGGTGCCGCGTGAGGTGTGGTCCAAACTGTTACTCCAACAGTATAACCACAGTAGATCCCAGGTAGAAAACCTGACCCAACAGGGACAAACAAAGATCAGGCAATGAAAGGAAGGACGTCTTGGTACGCTCACTCATCCTTGCATTCCCCGGCAATTCACGTGTCTCAGCAAACTCTCTTGCGTTATATCGGGAGTCAGCAGGAAAGATGGGTCATAAAACATGAATTACAGATGTTGGGAATGCTCCACATTTTTTTGACTTCCAATCCGATCCGATCCCGATGTGTGAATTTGGACATCTGATGATACCGATATTCCTCCAACCGATACCAGAGCTCAGTTGGCTGTGTACTCCTGTATGTTTTTGTATTTCACCTAAAGTATATTAGAATAATGACACATAAACCAGGAACATGAATTAACCCTGTGAAGCATGAACCCTGAAACAGTTGACAGAGAGCTCCAGTTCTTTAAAACAGAGCTCTTCATTGATCCTTGACAACAATTTAAAATCATCAATATTCATATATGTACAGTATTTCATATAATCTGCACTATATGACCAACAGTATTTGCACCTGGCACACACTCGTGTTGGTGGAGAAGGCCTGGCTCTCAGCCTCCGCTCTGATTCATCCCAAAGGTCTTCTATCGGGTTCAGGTCAGGACTCTGTGTGGACCAGTCAAGTTCATCCACAGCAGACTCTGTCATCCATGTATTTATGGACCTTGCTTTGTGCACAGTCATGTGGTTTGGAAATACACTGGTACCTTGGTTCTCGACCACAATCCGTTCCAGACGGCCACGATTTGTTCAAAATCTGAATGGATTTTTCCCATTACAGTGAATGGAAAAAGAAATAATGTGTTCCAATCCTTAAAATAGTCTTTTATAGGAGTGAATGTAGAGTGTCTGCTGCAGGAGCGCTGTTCCTCTATGTGTGTGGCCGCTGCATGTGGGAGGGGTTGCCGAGTGAGTGAGGTCTCTCCAGAAGTGAAGAGGTGCCCGGTGCGTGTCCAGCTCTGAATGTGCGCTTCTGTGCAGTTTGGCTGTGACAAAGTCATAAACCAAGTCACTTAGCTCTGTCCCAGACTCGCCTCATCCCTGTCCCAGCTCCAGCCCACAACAGGACATCAAACCCTGGAGTGAGCGCTCCAGCCTCGGAGGTGTGGAGAGCGAGCACCTCCCCTGTGACACTCTACCACGGTCCAGTGTGGAGACAGGAAAGGTTTTACACCTCAATATGAAGAAAAAACAGTCAGTAAATGTAGCTAACGGGACACGTCTGCATACAGAGGCTGCGTTATATATAATAACAAAGCGCGTCGTGGGTCAGCTGATCGGTCTGTGCACGTTATGTTTTTCCAGCTTTTTTCAGGGGCGTTGGAGTTCTGGATTTTCGTTTGAAATCAGAAGCAAAAAAATCTCGAAATTTTTGTTCGAACTCCGAGGTACCGCTGTGTAGTGTATCTGATCAACATGCTCAAAAGGTCTTATCTGAACAATAATCTAAAATGATGCGTTCAGGGGAGCTCAGTTCTGGTTATTATTATCGGTGCAGGACACTACGCATACTTCCCGAAAAGGACACAAACAAAAACAACCATGGAAGTAGCGTAAATCTGACAACAACAGTTAGCCCCATGCTGAGTGACATGCTGTTAGCTAGAGGGTGTGTGGCATCACTGACCAAACATGGAACACCCTCTATCATTCTACCACGGCGTTTAATGGGTTTGCTCGTCCTAAAGACGTGTTATCGTTGCAAACAAAACAAAGCCACGCTTTCGAACGCTACGACCCGCTACTGAACTCCTCCATGACTGTGACTGCTGAGGTCAGCCAGAGGTGGTGCTGCGGAGCCAGGGGCGCGCAGAGACAGCAGCGAGTTGGACCTAGGAAAAGTGCGGCCCGGGCCCATATGCCGCCCAATGCCTGTATTTTCATGGCCCTTTTGACATCAGACTAAAACCATAACTGAGTGAAAGGAGTGAAAATATTTGACTAGATGTCGGATGTTTGATGACGATGACATTAGGATGTTTGAGGCCAAAGAGAAGATCACATGAAAGAGATGCACTTCTGACACATTCAAATATGTCACATTGAAAATGTAAAAACTGGAGCGCTGGCTGTGCTTCAATTCACTGATCTTCTGCTTCATTTTTGATCTATTTGGATTAGCCCTGGCTGTTGACATAAGAAGGGATCATTTCAATCCAAATGATATATATAAGACAGCTCCTGCCTCACCGAGGCATCTAGTGACTGAGCACACCACAAAAGGTTCGCTGTCATCCTTGTGCTTCATTTCAGGGGAAGCCCATTTTGTATTGGTCAGTGACTCACTTTGTCAACCTGTGTTCGCAGATGGAATCCTCCCTTTCTCTCATAGTGGCCCTCTGTCTGGCCAGTGGTCTGTGGATCGAAGCTGAAGTAAGTAAAAGCTAGATCGAGCTGAACTTGTTCAAAAGAGATTTGACTTTTGAGGCACTTGTCAGAATTCACTGTGCGTGTTTTCCCACAGGCTCGCCCAGACGAAGGTCACTACAATGAATCTACACTACGATGCTAATTCTTTGGATGACCCACTTTTATGAGAACCATTGCTTTGTGAGTTGTCATATCATTTTGTGTTTCTCCACTGATCAGAGATGTGCCCTTCCGGTTGGTCTCAGTACGGCTGCAGTTGTTTTAAATTCTTTGGAGGGGGTAAACGCTGGGCTGACGCCGAGGTATGGCAAGTCCTCATCTCCGTGAACTAAACAGTGACACTAAACAAATCTGTGATACTCTCCTGCCACCTTCAATAGCTAGACTGCATCAAACAAGGCGGAAACCTGGCTTCTATCCACAGTGACGCAGAACATCAGTTTGTCAGAGACTTGATCCGAAGTTCTTCTGGAGGCAACAAGAGGACCTATGTAGGAGGCCATGATCTACACAAGGCACGTGACTAACCATCCTTAGAGTAGATGGTGTTGACTGTTATCATGAACCACAGCTCGACTTCCACTTCTTAGGAGGGTCTGTGGGCCTGGAGTGACGGAAGCAAATTTTCATTCCCTGGATGGCACAAAGGAGAGCCCAACAACCATGGACGTGGTGAAGACTGTATGGAGCTCAACTTCCACTGTACGTGCATAAATAACATATGTAAATGTGCTTGTGTGTGAGCCTGGCTTAATCCTTACTTGTGGGGACCAGTTCTTGACCAAACACCTTCCTGTGAGGACCTTGTGTCTTAGTGGAGACCATTTGGCCAAATCCCACAAATCCAATTTGAGGTTGAGGACGTTGCAATAACCAGGTCATTATATTGGGTTTAAGGTTGGTCCAGGTTAAGGTTAGCCATTGAAGCATTATGGCAATGAGAGGTCCCCAAAAGTGAGGTCAACCAACAAGCCTGTGCGCCTGTTTAACTGACATACTTCTGTCTTTGGAATTGCAGATGGCGGCAATGACATTCCCTGCAATCTCGCAAGACCCTATGTTTGTTCCAAGCCTGTGTGATGTTCATAATCGAGTGAGGTCCAAAAAAAATGATGCCTTCACCAGGTCTCAACAGTTTGTATGGCCTGCTAAAGGTTTTGATCCGACACAAGTTCAGTAAATTGTCATGCATCCCAAATCGATGTTGTGTTGTTTTGTTTCATCATTTATTGCAAAGTTGCATTTGTGCTTTTAAAAATTACAGATGTTATCAGTACAAGATTATATTATATTATATTATATTATATTATAAATATTTTCAATTTTGAAAATGGTATTTTGTACACAAATAACACAATCTAAATAGATGAAATCAAAGCATTTGTATATATATTATATGATATATGATATTTTCTATTCTCTCTATATCGTGAAATATGCAAGACAACTTTACTGTACGCATAACTCAAATGAAAAAAAAATAAATTCAAAACAAACTGCCTCATCGTACACCACGTGTGTGAGGCTTCCCGTGCACGATGAGGGCCACGAATAGCGCATGCGTCGTACTTCCTTCTCCTCACGTGTCCAAGTCAAACATTTATTGAAGACAAGGACTATGTCTGACACTTCTTGTGATGTGAAATACGATGAGAATAAAGCAAAGGAAACTTTTTATTTTTTTTATTAATAATTCAGGAGTGGTGCACCCTGGCAGTTTTGTGCTGTGCTGTGCTTTTGGGGAGTGGCGGTTCTGTGTGGATCTCAGATCTCTGAATAAGGTAACTGAGAAAGATCCATACCCCCTTCCACGCATTGATGACAAACTTGACGCTCTGGCCACGTCATCTTGGTTCATCTTGGATTGTGGCGATTTAAGGCGCTTCCGTTTGGACCCTGCCACCTTCGAAAGGTTGGTGGACAGGGTTCTGTTTTCTGGGATTGGCCTCCTATTACAGGAAGTGTGTTAGGGGATTTGCTGGTACTGCTGAACCTCTTTTCCAGCTGCTGCCAAAAGGCCAGAGATTTTCTTGCTCAAATGAATGTTGGGAGGCTTTCAAAAACCTGAAGTTGGCCCTAGTTGCAGCTCCTGTTTTGTAGGGGTTTACTAGAGGACTGTTGTCGCCACTGTGATAGCTGCACAGCTAGAAAGGGGCCAACAGAGCGTTCTCATGCTAATTTACAGCAGTTTCCTGTCGGTCGGAAAGGGTCGGAATTGTTGTTTTAGGGCCATTTCCCTGAACATAGAGTGGAAGCTGAGACTGTAGTCGGTGCACTAGTGGGGGGAATGTTCACTAGGTATGGGGTCCCTGAGGTGATCCATACAGATCATGGCAGAAAATGTGAATACCGGGTTTTTATGGCAACATTTATCGTACATTGGCACAACAACTGGCAATTGTGACCACTAAACATCAACGAGACTGGGATACTTATGTTCCACTTTTGCTGATGGCCTGCAGGACTGCTGTTCGGGACTCCACTTCCACTTGTTCCCCTGCTCTTTTAATGTTGGGCAGGGAGAACCTGGGCCTGAATATGCACGGAAACTGCAGGACCGCCTTGAGTCAGCACATTTGTTTGCCAGAAACCAGTTGGAAAAGGCAGCAATGAGACAAAGAAGGAATTACGACGACAGGATGACATTTTGAAGTTGATGGGAAAGTCTGGGTTCACACTCCTCAAAGGAACTAAACTAGATAATGAGTAGGTGGGACCCTGTGTCCTCTTGGAAAGAGGAGGGAGTCCAAATGCCACCAAAAGAGAAAAAAGTTGTTCTGCCCAGGGACAGGCTCGTCCCCTATCGGGGCAATGCCGATTCTTCTTTCTTCTTTCTTTTGAAACCCTCACCTATGGTCACGAGCTTTGGGTAATGACCGAAAGGATGAGATCGCGGATACAAGCGGCTGAGATGAGTTTCCTCCGCAGGGTGGCTGGGCGCACCCTTAGAGATAAGGTGAGGAGTTTGGTCATCCGGGAAGAGCTCGGGGTGGAGCCGCTGCTCCTCCACATCGAGAGGAACCAGTTGAGGTGGCTTGGGCATCTGATCCGGATGCCCCCTGGATGCCTCCCTGGGGAGGTGTTCCGGGCATGTCCTACCGGGAGGAGACCCCGGGGAAGACCCAGGACTCGCTGGAGAGATTATGTCTCCGGTCTGGCCTGGGAACGCCTCGGGATCCCCCGGGAGGAGCTGGAGGAGGTTTGTGCGGACCGGGAAGTTTGGGCTTCCCTGCTTCGAATGCTGCCTCCGCGACCCGACCCCGGATAAGCGGTAGAAGGCTCGTCCCCTACCGGGGCAATGCCATACCAGATTATTGGGGCGGGATGGACATTGCAGCAGACTGGCCATGTGGACGGTGGGTCAGACTCTACCTCTCGGCTTCCTACTGTGGCGTTGCACCTGCAGGTCAAGGTCGGACTCAAAAAACTCAAAGACCACCGAGCTACCGCAAGGATTTTGTACACTGCAGGGGTAGTGTAAGAGACTGGAACTTGTGTTTACCACTGTACGGGAATGCACCGTACTGGGTGGCGGTGTGGTAAAGGTGGGCATTCAGTTAGGAGACAGCTATAGTTCATTTCACCTGTTCTGGAATAAAAGGCAACTGGTTGCTTTCCAAATACTGACTCCTGTGTCGCTACAATAATCTATTCACAGTGTAGCATGCAGTGGCCTCAGGCACCAGTTTAAACAAATAGAAAACTTATTTTCCAAACTAAAGATCTAGAAAACCACTCTTAATGTCTATATTGCATATTCCTATTCCAACATCCCAAGGGGAGAGGGTTGCTGTTCCGTGACAGCATCAGAGGCAGCGCCTCGTAATGTCAACATTACGCAAAGAGGTGTGCGACTTTGAATAGAATGTTCTGTATCATTTTAAAAGGCTTAATCTTGATTTATTGACTGGATAAAATGTGGCTGAAGGTCTGTACTTGAAGCCAATATGGCTGAGCACATTTTGTCATTGTTATTTGAGGAGCTGAGACAAAACTGACCTGTTGAGCGGTCATTTGCATTTGTTTTTAATTTCAGCTACCCATCATCAAACTGTTCAAAGGATATAACTTTGTCATTCCACTAGAGGAAGACCAAGCTCTGTTTCCTCCCCTCGAAACTGAATTATGTAAACACAAAGTCAATACTGCTACTGCATGTCTGTCAGCAGATGAGTGATAATGTGGTTTAAAGTACTCAAACAGCGACTTTGCATGCAGAGCTGGTTTCCACACAATTTCATGAATTGTATGCGAGGCCTAAAACAACCTATTGAAAAACTCCAGCAAAGAAAAAGATATATATTTTGATCCGTCATGATGAAAGAAGGTAACCAACCACCATGGACCGTCTGTACTGCAGTCAGAATCACACATAATTGACCATAATATTTGACGTTCTAAACTGGCCTTCCCAAAATGCTGTGTGACAGCTGAAGTGTATCTGACCGTGACAGATAATCTGAAGTGGCGATAAATGAGAAACCCATCCTCGCCTGCTGCTCAACAGGGGAGAGGCCAAAGATCCTTCCCTCAAGCCACAGAATTTATTTTAAAAAGTTGAAACACGCAAAAAACAAACAATACAATTTGAGTGAACATATTTGAACATATTCTCAGATGATGCAAATGTCTTTTGTGACTTTCGTTGTGATATGTCCCACAGGCTGTTTGTTCAAGAGGGTCTGCTGCTGGTTTGGAGGCAAAGCAGCCATCAAGATCATATATAAGACTGAGGGCTCCTTCCATAGGCATCGTCTCAGCAAAGGTTGGCTTCCATTCCTGCTCTGCTTCCTGGCACAGATGTTCTAACAACTCTGACGGTCTCTCTCCACAGATGGCATCCTCTCTTTCTCTCATCGTGGTCCTTTGTCTGACCAGTGGTCTGTGGCTTGGAGCTGACGTAAGTACTGCAGTATGTGCAACACATGGATGGAGGATTTCCAGAATTCTGACTTCAACTTCCTTGTATCTTTCAGGCTCATTGCGGGGGAGGTTGGTATCTGATTCAATAACTTCAAACTTCTTCTGGAACAGTGGACTGGAAAGCCACGATTGAAGCACTGCCTCTTGTTTTCATGTCATGACTGAGCCTCTCCACTCCCTCTCCAGACTGCCCAGTCTGCCCTGTTGGATGGACTCAGTATGGCTGCCACTGTCTCAAATTCTTCTCTGCTGCTCTGCCCTGGGCTGACGCACAGGTATGCAACACCTCACACTCACGGTCACAGCGCTTCGGCAGCTCATATCCATGACATTAAGCTTGTGGCTCTTCAACTCAGGTGGCCTGCGTGAAAGAGGGGGGCAATCTGGCTACAGTCAACAGCAATGAAGAACACACCTTTGTCAGAGACCTGATCAAAGCTTCCGATAGCGAAAATCCTAGAACTTACATTGGAGGAAATGACATTTTCAAGGCAAGTGGATCATCAAGTTGTGTCTCATGTTCAGCCTTTAGTCAGATCATGATCCAAAATGACCACGTGGATTCAATATATTTGCCTCAGGAGGGACAGTGGATGTGGGCTGACGGTTCCAGCTTTGAATTCCCTGGATGGTTGGCAGGAGAGCCCAACGACCTTGGAAATAAAGAGGACTGTCTGGAGATTAACTTCCACGGTACATGAGGGTTTACTATGGCTCCATCGTGATTGATGAGAAACCTTTCTATATTTCTGTCAGACCTAGGCAGAAATGTCAGGAGACTCAAGCCTGAGATGTGATGATGGACAGAAAAGCACTGACACTCTCTGCTTTTTCACAGATGCTGGCAATGACATCGACTGCTCCTCACCAAAACCCTACGTTTGCTCCATGCATGTGTGAAGAGCTCCATCAAGAGACATTCAGTCATTGAGAGTACTGACCAGTCATTGAGACTATCTGACTATCAATAAACGTTGAGGCATTAAAACTCCCAGTTGTTTTTGTTTGAATATTTCAACAGCTTATCAACACAGAGCCATGACAAGAAACTAGGCAACGCCGTGCACTTACACGCATCTTGATGAATGACTGAAAACACCCTGCAACAGTGTCAGTTATCACCTTGAACTGCATCAGGGAAGTAAGATGATCAGCTCTAGTTCAGACGCCACTTTTTTACCGACCAAGTTGGAGAAATCGGAGTAGCTGCCAATACCGACTCAGCTAACACCTTTTTAAATTCAGCAGGTTACCAGAACAAACATGACACCGCTGCCACAGGTTTCACGTCGAGTATTTTAAGTTTAGCATGGCAATCTATGCATATGGTGATATATATATACTATCTCAGATGGAACACCTGAGAAGTTGAAAATCCACTTTCGAGTGTCTGCTGGGATCCTTTGCCTCCAGTAACCTGCTCAAATCTCAGAAAGACACACGCACAGTGTGTCCTCCACAGAGCCCGCTGACCCTGAAGCACGTGTCTGAGAATCCGTACAAGGAACTAGGAAATAAAAATGCCTCAACGATTCCTGAGGAATTTGTTAAAGATCCTGAACTGGAATTGGATATTAATGCCCAAGTCGATCAGCAAGTCCTTGCGGGACCTTTTTTTTTTCTTTTCGGTGGAGATGAATAAAGCCTTGATCAGTGACAATGATCTACAAACACTCTTGAACAATGGTGTTTGAGAAGCAAATGAGAATTCTGAAGAACAAACTGCTTTATATTTGAACACCTTTGTACTAGCCGACTCTACCCTGGATAATCACTCAGTAAACACACAGTCTATCATCGTGTTCACTCTTGATAAAGGGTTGGCTCTGCTTCTCCGCACCAATCCAGCAATATGTAAAATCTAAGTCAATTTTTCACAGGCAAGGTAATGAAATGGTTTTAAACAGGAGCCCAACTGGTCTCTGTGAACCAGCAGAGGGCAATTTTACTGACACGGCAAAAGATAATCGGCTAGAAATGGCAACGATAACGTCAAATTAAAGGTAGATTTCAGTCGTGACAAAAGGGTTGTGATGCTCATGGACCACTTGGCACTGCCTCGACAGAATGACTGTATTTTATGCAACATTGTGGACATCTAATCTAATCTGACACATCAGAGTTGCTTGAAGATCACTCTTTATATCAAGTTTTTTTCATCCACCTCACAAAACACACGTAGACAAACTGCAACCAGCCATCAAACCGCAACAATGTCACCAAAGCACTGCAGAAGTACCGTAATTTCCGGACAATGAGAGGCTACTTTTTTCTTGCGGTGTGAATCCTGCGGCTCATAAAAGGATGTGACTAATGTAATATACTGTATATTTTTTTACAGGCTAAAGAGAAAGAGGCTCAAACCGAGACTGGAAAATTTTTCCTTCAGTGTGGAGCATTTCCGCATCATTGTCTTTCCTATCTGTCAGATGAACATTTTCTAGTATGTTTTGTTTGTAATAAAACAAATAATGGCCACAAAAGTGCATTGTATAACAACACGCTTTGGTTCATGGACTGACCAGCTATGATTTTAATAGCTCATATGTTGCAAATGTTCAAGGGTATTTTCTTAATAAATTAAGCAATTTTATCATTTGTTTTCACATGGCCAAACATTTTTCCTGCCTTATAAATGAGCCAAGGTTTAAGGAAATAATCAATAAGGTTGGTGTCATTTCTGGACATTTAAAAACTGATCTTCATGATAAACCAATATTACTCTCCCTTGACACCAGGAATACATGGAAACAGGATACATGGAATCCAGCTGGTCTGTGACATCACAGGCCTTAAATAGTGTTAAAACAACACAGTTAAGAATCTTCCTCATTGTGTTTTGGACATGTAATATTTGTTTGTATACATTACATCGAAGTTGTCTCCTCCTCAGAGCTTGCGTTCATGTGCTGTCGAAATAAAGTTAGAACTAACCTGACATCTCGCCCAAAAGATAAACGCTACCTTTTTCGATTCAACCCACGTATTTAGAATTTGGAAATGATAAATATGTTCCCACGCTGCTCTTCCTTATTAACCACTAACATGGAAGGTTACGTTCCATAGGGCCCTGAATGCATCGTTGGCTCAATTGTTGGCGCAAGCTTCTGCGGATAGTTCGCAAGCTAGCTGTCAGTTTAACTTGAACTCGGAAGAATGTAGTGAAGAGTTTTTTGTATTTTTAACTCAGGGCACATTACTAAAAAGGTTGGGCACCACAGTTCAATCATTATACTGCCAAAATATATTGGAATATACATTACAACCTCTTGTCAACATGAAATGTTTTAGGGCTTTTACAGATGCCCACTAAACCGCGGGTGCAGTGGGTGCAGTTAATAATCCATGCATTCTATAGTCCGGATTATACATTACTGCATCATAGGGGCTCTATTGTGAAGTTGTTTTCTTTCGTGGTTTATCCCCATCTACCTGTAAACTTTAAAGGAACCACCTCTTAAAAATTTGTATTTACCTCGCTGAAAAACCAGTTCAGATGGGAAGAGCAACAAGGGCCAAAGTATGCTCTAGGTTCCCCTCAGTCCTGCACTTCATGTTTCCACCGAGCTCGCACATCCAACACATTCTCCGTCCTGTCACGTCTGTTGCACCCATGTGACAGTAGCGAAACGAAACAAAGCCAAAATAAACAGAAATTTGAGTGAACCTATTTGATTCCATTTTAACTCAATCCATGCAAATGTCTTTTAATTATTTGTGTCACAGGCTGTTTGTTCAAGAATGGTCTGCTCCTGTGTTTGGAGGCAAAGCAGCCATCAAGATCATATATAAGACTGAGGGCTCCTTCCAAGGGCATCGTGTGACTGATCATCTCAGCAAAGGTTGGCTTCCATTCCTGCTCTGCTTCCTGGCACGGATGTTCTAACAACTCTGACGGTCTCTCTCCACAGATGGCATCCTCTCTTTCTCTCATCGTGGTCCTTTGTCTGACCAGTGGTCTGTGGCTTGGAGCTGACGTAAGTACTGCAGTATGTGCAACACATGGATGGAGGATTTCCAGAATTCTGACTTCAACTTCCTTGTATCTTTCAGGCTCATTGCGGGGGAGGTTGGTATCTGATTCAATAAATTCAAACTTCTTCTGGAACAATGGACTAGAAAGCCATGATTGAAGCACTGCCTCTTGTTTTCATATCATGACTGAGCCTCTCCACTCCCTCTCCAGACTGCCCAGTCTGCCCTGTTGGATGGACTCAGTATGGCTGCCACTGTCTCAAATTCTTCTCTGCTGCTCTGCCCTGGGCTGACGCACAGGTATGCAACACCTCACACTCACTGTCACAGCGCTTCAGCAGCTCATTTCCAAGAGATTAAGCTTGTGGCTCTTCAACTCAGGTGGCCTGCGTGAAAGAGGGGGCCAATCTGGCGTCAGTCAACAGCAAAGAAGAACACACCTTTGTCAGAGACCTGATCAAAGCTTCTGATAGCGAAAATCCTAGAACTTACATTGGAGGAAATGACATTTTCAAGGCAAGTGGATCATCAAGTTGTGTCTCATGTTTTTAGTCAGATCGTGATCCAAAGTGACCACGTGGATTCAATATATTTGCCTCAGGAGGGACAGTGGATGTGGGCTGACGGTTTGAACTTTGAATTCCCTGGATGGTTGGCAGGAGAGCCCAACGACTTCAAAAATAAAGAGGACTGTCTGGAGCTTAACTTCAGAGGTACATCAGGGTTTACTATGGCTCCATCAAGGACATGTGCTGAGCAGTGAACTGTGCGACACAGTGTCCAAAAATACCTGTGTCCAAAAAAATGAGGACGCTTCTTACAAGCAGATTGTTTTGTTAACGCTTTCTCCTTTCTCTGACCCACAGATGCTGGCAATGACATCGACTGCTCCTCACCAAAACCCTATGTTTGCTCCATGCATGTGTGAAGATCTTCATCAAGAGACTTCACAAATTGCAACATTCAATAAGAAATCAAGAGCAAATATTCATCAATAAACATTGTGGCATTCAAGCTCCCTGTTGTTTCCACTTTTGTTCTTATTTGATTTTTCTGATCTACGAAGCAGAACCATTGAGTTTGGAGCCACCAAAACAAGAAATACATCAACGCTGTAACAGAACAGTCAAACATCTGTAAAACCCCTAAAACATTTCATGTTGACCAAAAGTCGTAATGTAAAATCCAAAATCTCATATTTGTAAATATTGAACAGTGGTTATAAAGATTTTTTTGTGATTTACATCTTGTAAAATATTCCTGTTTCACCATAGAAACTCTTGACAAGGTATTTTAGTTGGTAAAACACAAGGCATTAAAGCAGCACTAAGTAGCGGATGAATATTTGTTTTTGGCAGCGCTGCTGTTCTGTATAAAGTCATGGTCAATTGTATATGTAGAAGACATTTCCACAGCAAGTGCTGACTAAGGTGCTTTACATAACATCAGAGATACAGAAAACAGGACATAAATAAGATTCTTTTGGTAGTTTGAGAAAATTTGCTTTTGAAAAGCTGTGTCTTCGATCCCGCCCCTCCATCCCATGTTTGTTTATATTTGTTTATGAGGAAAGACGGTGGCGAAACAGCAGAAAATGTTATCACAGATGGCAATATACGCAACACTGTCCATCTTATACTTGCAAAGGCAACTTCTAGAAGCATGTATCATTCAACATCAGAGATGTAGCGCCGTCCTGCAGCCAGTGAGGAGAGGCAGGATCCAGCGGGAGGCGGAAGCAGCTGCAAGACAGACGGACGCAAATTCTAAAACTTTATTTTGACTGCACGTTGCAGAACGACCAAAAGGGAAAGTTTGAACATTTCCTCATTAGCAGACAACAAACGATCTATTTAGTTATGAGAAATAACCTTCACGTCCGGCTGGAATGCACTACAGAATGCACTATGAGCAACAGTCATTGTGATGTTTCTAATGGGATTCTACCTTGAAAAAACATGCTGAAAACCTTCATGTTCATCTCATCGGCTCTCATCTAAGCTGTGGCGGTGCGCCACCGTCATTTACAGCGCTGCAGAATAATAAAGACGTCGGAGCAGCGTTTTTCCTCTCGCGCTTTACTACATCGTGACTGTCATGTTTCAATAAGCAGCAGACAAACAACGATCAGAGCGTGAGCGTCAAAACGTCCGTTCACACGTTTATTTTGAGTTGACTGTGGACACTGACGTCAGAGTTAGAAACTATTCTTCTTCAGTCAGTTCCAGACCAACCGTCAGGGATGATGAAATATGGCGCTGGTCGCGTCTCTCAGCAGCTCCGAGCAGCTCTGCACATCAGAGGACTCAACGGCAATCTATAGAAATAGAATATGAGATATAACATGTTACACTTGTCCAAACCAGATAGACCAAAAACACTGCAAATGACAGTGAATCGACTATTTTTCTGTCTGATAAATACTAGCGGACTTTAGCCACAGACTTTAGCCGCTAGCTGCTAATCCGTTTTGCTGCCTATATGTGCACTATACTGTGATAAATGCAATAAAATGAGTAACGGACACGTATACGTTTGTTATCATCTCAAAAATAAGTTCCCCACATTTGATAACACACCCAAGACCTGCGGTTAGCACAAAGAATGCCTTACAAGTCCGGTACAAACACTGTTTTTCACCACAATATATTGACTAACATGACTAGAACCAGTTATTAGCATCGTGGCTAATCAGTTTGGCCACCTATAAGGTCAATGAACACTTCGACAGTGCAATACGACGAACAGCAGACAAACATCCATAACTGTGTTAGAACATGAGCAAGTGATTTTTGCTGGCAAGCAATTCATTGAAAAACTACGTTCACCATGCAGGAAGTATATTTATCCTGTTTTAGCATCACAGTGCATCTGTTTAGCCTGAATCATATATACACTGCACTTACATACAAAGAACAAGCATATAGACATTTGTTTCATGTTTGGCAACACAACAGAGACAGCAGTGAAAAATTGACTTACAAGTCAAGTAGAAACATCAGCACTTCAGGATCAGATGAAAAGCCTTTTTCTAGCTCTCAGTTATTGTCAGGCTGTAAATGCATCTCCTATATTGACACTTGTCTGGGATCTGTCATTCCATGCTTCTGACATGATGTAAACAGCTGCCTGCCGAGGTCGCTCTGCCCTTCTGTCGTGAAGTGTTGCGGTGTGGGTGGAGTTGGGGCAGTGATGCCGCTCACAGAACGCGGCTCGCCCAGAGAAAGTTACGTCGTCCATGGGAGCGTTTGACAGAGAGCCGGAGGGTCAGACGACGGGGTTTTGGACTGCTCAAAATGAAACCTCAGGAACTATGAAAATAATCTATGTCTAAATGTTACACAGTGTGACTTTAAGAAAATAATACCAACAAAAACAATAACAACATAAGACAAAACGCAGTACAATAAAAACTGTATAACTGGGGTTGTTTTACAGAAAAGAATCTCCGAAAAAGACATGAACAGAACCACTCAAGCACAGTGCCTTTCAGTCCAACTGACTTTTCGAGCTGCGGTAGAAGAAGTTCTCGGTGGACTGTATCGAAGGCGGCAGTTGGAGCTGAAAGCGCAAGAGCAGCTGAGTGACCAGCATCAACAGGTGAAGGTTACTGGATAAACACAGACTTCCGCTTGGAAGTTACCCGTCGCTGTTGTTAAACATCTTCTTTCCGAGGCCTTCCGGTTTAGCTTTTGAGTTAAAGCTATCCGCAGAAGCTCGCACCTGCTGTCGAGCCGACGATGCGTTCAGGGCCCTACGGAACGTAAACCTCCATGTTACGCTGGTTCCGTCGGGAAAGTGGTTAACAAATCGTTTCCAAATTCTAAAGACATGGGTCCAATCGAAAAGGGTGGCGTTGACCCTTTGGGAGAGGTGTCAGGTAAGAGTCGTCTTATCACTACATTTTTGACAGCACATAAACGCAAACGCCAAGAAGACAACTTCGATTTAATGTATACAATTTTTTAAATTAAAAAATCTAAAAGATTCTTAACTGTAGTGTGTTTACACTATTTAAGGTTTTTGATGTCACAGACCAACTGGATTCCATATTCCTGTTATGGTGTCACAGGTAGGTAATATCGGTTCATCATCGAGATCAGTTTTTAAATGTCCAGAAATGACACCAACCACATTGATTTATTTCCTTAAACAATGGCCCATTTATAGGGCAGGGGGAAAAAATGAGAAACTTGTGGAATTTATTAAGATATTTTAAAAATACACTTGATACCAACATAATATATTGAAATATGAGATATAAGAGGCAGAGCAACCATGGCGATCAAAGTCAAAGTGTGTTGTTATACAATGCACTTTTGTGGCCATTATTTGTTTTATTACAAACAAAACACAGTAGAAAAGATTCAGCTGACAGATAGGAAAGACATGTCTGCAAAATGCAATCGATTTCATGGTATTCAATGATGCACAAAAGTTCCATGTTGAAGGAAAAGATGCCAGTCTCATCTTAAGGCGACAGACCTCCTGGTCCTGGTCCAGCAAGTCAACAACACAAACATCATTCAAAGCCTTGCAGTGTCTTAAGGCCATGAGCGACAGACGGTGATTTGCTTTGCGTTGACAGGTGAAGATTCAGATCTGCTCTCCGTGACTGTGAGGAGCATCTAGAGGCCGTGCAGCGTGGAGCTGATGATGTCCATGAAAGTGGTCTCCACACAGTAGCAGAGCTGCACATCTGGGTCGGCACCGCCCAGCTCTTCTGCCAGGGTTCGAGGTAAAGCGGGTTTGGCAGGCAAGTCTCCTCGAGTCTCCAGTGGCTTCTGCTTCAAATACTGCAAACCTGATGAAGACGCCAAATAACACACTCATTACTTAGTGGTAGAAATATAACATTCTTTCGTGATGCTTCGTTCACAATGTCGTCCCTTAACACACATTAGATCATTAGATCCATCCATGCCATGTGGTCAAATGAAGCCAATATTTAGTTCAAGTGAAATCTAGTACCGGGAGGAGCAGTGTGTGACGCGGCAGAATAGACTTGGAGAGCTGTATTGACTGGGGGACTTCAGACTACTCACGTGTGATGAGTGGATCAATGTCTCTGGTTTTTGTGGCCACATCTGAGGCGCACACTTGTCCAACTTGGATAAGCAGAGCAGCAACCTCTTCATAGAGGGGTGGGAAGGCCTGACAGAAGGCCACCAAGCAAGGCAGCGTCGGCATGAAGAAGGAGTAGCGCTTGGTGCGAGTCAGCACTGAGAGGAGGGAAAAGATTGTTTCTTAATAAAGGGCATGGGTGCTATTGCACTTAGAGGCCAGATGATGGCAGTCAAAAGCAAAGAAAAAACCTCTGCTGAACATCACAGTAGAGCAGTCGACTCCACAGGCAAAGAAGCACCAACCTGTGAGAAGCGTGCCCATGACACTGATGGCCAGCCGTGCAACGCTGAGAGACTTGGGGAGAGCATACTGGGTGCACAGGTACGACAGTAATTGGATTGCAAAGATCTGCGAGGAAAACATGAAAACAACTGAACAACCATCACAACACGCGGAGACATGGATCCACAAATGACAGCCAGGAGTTCCCACCTGCTTCTCCAGCTGTGGCTGGGCCAGGAGCTCTGGGATGAAGTCCAGACAGATATGGATTGAGGGGATTCCAGCCACCGTCAGGGGCAGCAGGGCCTGAGGATATCCCTGATAGACAAGTGAAGAGAAGTCACATTTACACTGTAAATATGCTTGACTAAAAAATCCAAAAGTGAGTGAATACATGTACACAACAATTCAATGTTTTCCAAAGTGTAAGGCTTCATTCTAGAGGAGATACTAAAAGGGCTGCAAGTATGCCATTTATTTCTGTCTAGTGCTGTTCAATAACAAAGTGAAATGCTTGGGAATGGTACCGGCAACCTGTAAAGAGCACAGCACCTAATGGACAGTGAAGCCCACACACGTATTGATTTACCTGGAAGTGAACCAGCTTTGCTATATTGGGGTCTGCGATGAACATCTGATGCAGCAGGCAGCAGATCAGACACTGCACCTCCCTCAGGTCACTCAACAAGCCGTCCTCAGATTCAATGCCTTTCATGGCTCCTGGACTTCCTGCTTTGGATTTTCCTGCTCCTGCCCTTCTAATGCTCCCGAGCAGACTCTGAGTGTCGGTCCCCATTAGCTGTTCTTCCGAGGTTGGCATGCACACCTCCAGCAGAATCTGCACCGCGGCACTGTCCTGGTATGAAGGAAGAGAAAAATGTTTTCTGAAAGTTCATTTCCTTTCTTTAATCTGAAGTATTTCAAGCAAAACACAGGCATGAAAAGCGCTACATAAGTTGATAAAAACCTGAGCTGCTAGTAGGGCATTCTTCAGCTCCTCCCTGGTGACCTCAGGGGTGTCTGGCTGCCCAGGAACCCCCAGGTTTGAAACTGTCTGGCTCTGCCTATCAAAGTCCGCCGTTTCCTTCAAGTGGCAGTGAAGGTATGCTTTTGAGGCCAGCAGGTAGCCATTCAACATGTGTAGGACAATGTCCATTAAAGGTGGACACCTGAAAACACAAGGAGAAAGTGTCACCAACAAGGTGTTTTCGTGGATGAACCACGGCCACACACTCACCTGTAGACCTTCTGATCACACCGAAGCACAATGAGTGGATCCACCATCAGGTCGTTCTGAGTGTATTTCTGCTGTCGCAGCAGCTTCGCTGAGGGCTGGAGGGCGTTCACCGTCATGACCCACAATCTGCAACACAAACACACAGTTCTCCTAATAGGATGCATCTGCCATTTATGAACAGCGCCTTATTTTATCCGAGTCATTTTCAAGCAGCTGGTGACATTTACGCTACAACTGCTGTGAAGTGTCTGCAGCCATGTCCAAATCTACACTGCCGACCCTTTGGTCAGGCATCTCTCTTTGCAGGATGAACAAGAGCAGTGCCAATCTCTTCAGCCTTGGATCAATAGGGAATCTGCCAAGGTCTCAGCTAACTGTGCTCTTGTAGCCTTGTGATGCAGTCAGCTTCACTCCTCTGCCCCACAGGGGGACTAAATACCATTTACTCACTTTAGCCAATAATTGAGAGAACATAAAGTTCAGGGCAGCTACTGCTTATTGTCTGACTAGTTTACAGGCTTTCACTTGGAAAAAAGGTCATGAAAACTGCTTTTGAATCGAAGATCCATCACCTTAAATTATAGAACTATTGTAGTTTCCGGACTGTACAGTGCACCAGAATATTAGCTGCACCCACTAAATTTAAGAAGGATAATACACAAAAGCCTCACTGGTCTATAAGCCGCGGGTGCAGTGGTGCTGTCTGCTGCGTAGAAAGGTCAGTGGTGCTTAAAAAGGCATGACTCAGCAATGTTCTGAAGTTGAATCATAAACTCCTCACATCTTTTATTTACATTGAAGTGCTCAAAATGCGCTATTTTCCCCCACGTGTCTGAAGTGTCTGACACCACAGCCGGTCCCAGCTGCTGCTTCTCGTCTCCGGTCCTCCGGGAGATCGGCTCTGTTGGCGGAGCTGGGGACACGCGGGTGAAAACAGCACATTTTGTGCGCTTTAAGGTAAAGAAAACACCTGTGAGTTCATCTGTTTGGTGTGATGACGCTCTTTAGCCGGTAAAAATCCATATATTAGCCACATCGCTGCATAAGACACAGGGAGCAGACCGTGAGAAAATAGTAGTGGCTTATAGTCTGGAAATTACGGTATTTAATCCCACACATACATCAGAGCTGAGCTCCCACCTGCGGGGCATCACAGTGTTCAGGCCCATCCACAGTCTGTTGAGAGTCTGCAGTATCCGACGTGGCACCGCAGGTTCCAGCAGCAAAGCCATGCTGGAGGTGAGGGCCTCTGCATATGGGATTAGGTCCCCGGGAGATAGCAGCGTCAAGTGCTCCAGGATTCTCATCAGCCTGGGACTGCTGGACGGCAATTTCTCGAAAGCTGGCGGGGAAATGATGTGGTCAGAGAAAGAGGGGTGTTATGTTAATGGAATCCATCAACGGAGTGTGCTCTGTTGTCTGAACACTTGAAAAAAGGAAAAACTGTGCTTGAGCTTTTCATGTCCAAAAAAAAAAAAAAAAAAACGCTTTTGAATGTAAAGCCAACCGGACCGTCTGAATTAGTTCACTCTATATTACCCCACTTCTCTCACCCTGATGGACTTGGCTCTGACTGTATCGGCAGGTTTTGCTCGAGAGCATCATCTTTCTCAGCAGGGGCAGAGTGCCAGTCACCTCCTCCTCGCAAACCCAGTCCTCAACCAGACACAGATGAGGGTAGTTGGTGGCCAACAGCCTCAGCAGCGCAGAGTGTAGACCTTAGAACACAGGTAAAGAGTGAGTTAAACTTCCATGCACCAGCACTTAGTCAACAAAGCTTGTCAAGTACATATTTTGTACAAATTGCAAAGTTTGTCTGGTTATTTGGGTCTTAAACAGGGTTAAAACAGGGTGGGGCGCTCCACGGCATATACATACAGACGAACAAGAGAGCAAAATGAACTGTGAATTTAAGACATAAATCTGCATGTTTTTGGACTGAGGGAGGAAAGCAGAGTGCCTGGAGGAAACCCATGGAGATTACAAAGGGTGACGTGAAACCTCACACCGATAGGGGCCGAGGTTTACCTCAAAAGTTCACTTCTTACAGCTGAATGATAAGCGAACAATGTAAAACAGGGGTTTTGCTCAAGTGTTCACTAAAGACAAAGAAAACAAGCACATTACATCGAATAATATTGAGATATTAGGATCATATGTTTGCTACATGTTACAATACATAAAACAACCATAAAAGATAATGAATAAACACAAGTGAAGGCTAAACAAAGATGATAAAGAACCATCATTTGGAAATAAAAGTCTTTACAGGAAAACTAAGAGCGTCTCACCTCCAAGTTCCTGCTGTAAGCCCTGCGCCTGCGTAACCAGGTACTTGATAGGGATCTGGTCCATCAGGGCTGGTGAGTAAGACTTTGGCTTCCTCTGCATCATAGCTAGTAGAAAACAAGGTGTAAAAAACTGCAAACACAATGCTCAAACCTGAAGGCAGAATTGGTACATTAGTGTAATATTTGTCTGTTTAAGAAACACTAGAGTTGCTGAGGTGATGCATTAGAAGTGTGGAGGTGATCTTTCATTGACGCAAGTTCATTACCGCTGTTGATGGGCATCATTACTCCTGCCTTGAAGGCTGCAGGAGCTCTTGGGTAAACACCACAATTAAAGAGATGGGCATAAACTCGCACATAAATCTGGCCTAATGAAGGGCAAGAGGAGGGCTTGTTGCACAAGAGAACAAACACTGACCAGGCCAAACGCTAATGCTGAATCTCACCTATAGATTTCCAAGATAGCTGTAACTAAACGCCTGTCGCCACAGCGCTCGACAACAAGTCAGTCCAAACCAGGACATACTTGTTTTCTAATGGACACACAGGAGCATGTTGCCCAAGACATCCAACAAATAAGGTGTAATAAAGTCAAAATATCTCAACAATAGAAGTAAAAACTGAGACACACATTGATGATTAATGTTCTTACCGAGTTGTTTGGTACTTGCTAACAGGTTCTCCTCATAAGACAAGATGTAGTAGAGGATGAGAAGCTGAGTGGTGATGGAGTAGCGTTGCCGTCCTCCCAGAATACTGTCACACTGCTGGGGAAAAACATCACTCCATTACAATGGAGTTGTAATGGTACAATTGCTACAATTACTTTTAAGAATGTAAAGGTGAGTCCTTTACATTGTACAGGATCCTAAACATTTACTATCATCAGTGTTGTGTGAAATAACAGCAAATCTAAAACAATTTACGTTTTTATTTTGTCTCATAACATTAAGCCATGTCAATTACCAAACATTAGAAATGTCAATTATCAAACTTCTGTTTATCACAAGTAGGATTTCACGCTTCTTTCCAACTTGAAAGTGGATCTTACTCCGCCAGATGCTTCAAAGACGTTGAGGATTTCCTGTTCTGTGATTGGCTGGTTGGTGGCTTCTGGGTTTGCCTTTGAAGCAGGCGTGAGGATGGAATTCACATAGGCGTCAATTAAGGGAATGAGCTGAGTGTGGATAGGAGTGGTCGTCTCGCAGAGCTGGCGGTAGATCCAGTCCTAAAACATGAGAAGTGGAAAGTTTCGTAAATCGGGTTTGTAAATATGGACATACGTTCTAACAACAATAACCTTGATTGAGACTTTATGCTTGGTGAAGGCTCGGCTCCGAAGCAGCTGATAAATACAGTGAATAGGGAGGAATCCAGTGATGTTGGCGCTCAAGTTGTTGGTTACTGCAACTCTCACTGCATGGGCTGTTACAACCTGGAAACGCAAGATGAGACAAGACTTACAGTTTGCACAGATCCTCATCCGACACAAACCAAATTTAGAGGATGTCAATACACATGACGACAATCTTGCATTCACCTGTTCTGTGAAAATCTCCTGCGTGAAGATGGTCTTCATTTTGCTTAAAGAGCTTGGTTTGATGGCAATCTGCAAAATACAACCTTGTCAAGTCACAGAAAACCTACAATGTTCGGCTCAACAGGAGTCGCAACAACCCGCAGGCAACAATGTTGCTATTTTGTAATTCCACCCTTTCATTTTTCATCAAAGAAATTCTACATGACAGGCACAACGCTGAATTGATGCGACTGCCCCTGGGGTGGAAACAAACTGGGTCTAACTCCAGTTAGTTTTCACATCTTAGTGGAAAACGGAGAAGGGGATTTCGCAAACAGACAGCATGAACTTACCTTCATGCCCAAAGTAGAACACACCAGCTCTATAATGGAGCTCAGCTGGTTGCTATGGAAATACATGGCAACTAGTAACAGCATCTCTCCAAAGGAAGCAGACACTCCAGCAGCACTGTAAAGGCGAGGACACACATTAGCATGTCAGGTGATTCCAGGATACACAAGTTGCAGTTAACTCTTCAACATAACGGGCAATACACAAATGACATAGTTCTAATAGCAGCACACACAGACATGTATTCACAAGTATTTAATGCAGCAGAATGATGGCGTTGAGAAGAGACGACATCAATCCTAACCCTAAATTTCCACCGGATGCGTCTGCAGTGCTTGTGTGCTACACAACAGTACTGTGGCCATTTCCATGGTTTGCTCATCTGATTCGTCACTCCAGAAGTGAGGTCTCAACATTGGCTATGCCTCAGCAGAAAGGATCAGCTCAGTGCGAGGAGTTTGGAAGCAGCCCTCAGTGACAAAATAAATGCATTTGGCTACATTTCAAATGACTATAGACTCCACTTGTAAAGTGATCACAGTTCACTGAAATCTATTGTTCATGGGACCAGTAAAATTCCACTCTTTATATACAGTACACTGCACAGGTCCTGAAATTGACCTTGTGTCAGAGTGTTTTTTCTAAAATCTCAGCATTTACAATTTTACTTTTAATCCATACAGCATTTAATTCTAGACTAATGAAAAGTATATGTTCAATCATACCTTTCAAAGTACTCTTCTTCTTTGATCATCCAGCTCAGCCAGATGACCATCAACTGCTCTTGTTCTGGGGTGCTGGGAGACAAAACCATTGTCACCAACAATAAAGTAGAGTTGAATTGAGGTCCATTCATTTAATAACAGGGATGACGCTAAAACAATGCATACCTGACCAGAGTTGGAAAAGCTAGCAACTTGCAAAAGGACAGTGAGACAAAGCGAACGCCAGCAGGAGTGGCAGGGGGTCGGCTGGTCATCAGCTGCAGCAGCTGCTCTGCCTCTTCACCAGTAGGTCTGTTGCATCATCAAGAAAACTATTAGTTTTTGTAAAATGTAAATATATAAAAATAAAGCCGTACAACAAAACTGGCCACTTACCTGAGACCTGCGATGCCCATGAGAGCACAGTAGAGTCGCAGAAGAGCACTAGCCTTCACCACATGCTCCTCTCTGAGGCCAGAATATCCTGAGCCGCTTGAGCCGCCAATGTCACCGTCGATGGGAACATTAGTGCTGCGTGAACGTGGCAGGATGGCGACCAGCTCCAGCAGTAGCTGCCTGCGCATCTGCCACAACACTGAGCTGCTTTCCCTTTTTCTCTGGAGAGAGTGACCATGATACAAGATCACATTTCATGCTTAAATTTCCTTAATCCACTTTCTCAAAGCATGTGAAATCAGCACACGTTAAGAGAGTGACGTTTATGCTGCATAAACAAACAGGTTTGCATCAACGTACTGATAGACAATTGTCCCTTACCTGCTGCCCATTGCGAATGAACATACTGAACCAAGTTCGAACTTTGCTATTGGTACCCAGCAGCAAGCCACTGACAAAAGACACAAGGGGGCTGACAGCCTCATCTGGTGTGTCAGGTTTGTAGTCCAGAGTCAGAGCCACCCCAAGCCCAGGAAGATGGCATTCCTCAACCTAAAGCAAGGGAAAGACAGATGTAAAAAATAAATTTTATGACTATCATGAAAAGCATGTCAATAAGTCAAGAAATGAATGTAGACATCTCCAGCAAAAGTCACTGACCACCATGGCTCTGATGTTGAGAGCCTGGGACGGGTTCATCTGGCAGAGTCGACGGAGCGCTTCAGTTCTTCGGCGACCACCAACACTTTCCTCATCTTGACGCTCTCCATTCTTGATCAAACCTCTGCACACTGGAAAAACAAACACATTTGAGAGTGTTACTTTGAAGTACATCAACACATTCAGTTGTCCACATCAGAATTAACAGCAAGTGCAGAGGTGCACAGGTAAAGCACAGTAACAGAGCTTTTGTATCAGAACTTCAGCGGTTATTAAATGGGGATTCATGTAGGATATGACCATTTTAGGACCATGCGATCTCATTTGATAGTCTACATAGTTTAAAAACAACGATAAGCATCTTAACAAGTAGCTGCAAGACATAAAAAGGCAGATCTTAGTGACACATCTCTGCTCAACATTTAGATTCCTTTAACATGCCTGTCATTAACAATCTGGCTGGCTCTCAGTACACAAGTGTTAAAAGCTTCAGACTGGGTCCAAAAAAGGATATCAGATTTCAAACTTGACGCAAAACCACATTTCAGTCACAGCAGGTAGGTGGCACTCGTCAACTAAGTGAATGTCGTGTTGGCAAAGCATCAGCCACTCTATCTCAAATTATCAGTTGGCGACATGTATAGTGTTGAGGGGGAGGATAATTTACCTTCATTGAAGCTGTCGGGAACATTGGCAACCAGCAGACACAAGAACCAGTCTCCGTTGCGGACATGCAGCAAAGCCTCTGCTACATCCAGTATTGGCAGGAGGGACGGCAGCTCTGTGGAGACAAAACAAACACATATTCAATTAGGATGAGCCATTGTAATACTGTCATTTTCTTTGGGGGAAAGTCGTATTAAATTAGGCGGCTGGCATTCTTTGGACAATTATTCACAGCGGCTGGCACTCCTCCATTGGCATTGACTACACGAGAATTCTTCCACCAGACAAAAACTAGGACTCATCCTAGAATAATACAATTCCCTACACAAACAACCATCAAGGTTCTCTGCTATCCTTGTGACTTTTTTATGACAATGATGAATCATTCTTCTTTGGTCACTGACCTTGTCAAAAACTTTAAGGCTTTAAAACTGCATTTGCCAAGCAATTCCGGTTTAATGAATACAATAATAAAATCTTATTAAAAACCCACCAAAATGAAATGTAATTTTAATTTACGGACTATTAGTCGCTACTTTTTTCTCGTGGTCTGAGGCCTGCGGCTTGTACAACAGCGCGGCTAATATATGGATTTTTAGAGGCTGAAATCAGATTGAATCAGAGGCGATGAAATCAAAGGCTTTTTATTATTATATTTATTTACCCTTAAAGCACTCAAAATGCATTGTTTTCACCCACGTGTCTGCTGCTCCAACAGCACAGTGGATCTCCTGGAGGTCTGGGATCGAGAAGCAGCTGCTGAGACCGACTGTGGTGTCAGAACTTTGGGCATGCAGGTGAAAACAGCGCATTTTGAGGGGTTTCATGTGAATAAAAGATGTGAGAAGCTGTCTCGAGACAAAGTGCGTTTGGCTCAAAAGTCCGACGTGAACACAGGCGAGTTGGGCTTCGGCCACGGATGTGATCCCGACTGGAGAGCTGCAACTTGTCTCGAAAAACTCTCCAGAGCTTCTTGCCTCAGGTGACTAGGCACTTGATGCCACAAAAGACATGTACAGCGTGACTCCACACTCGTATGATAAATGCCGAGGAGTAAAGGGTCTGATCGCTGTCTGGGCGGACCGTGTAAACTCCCTGAGCACTGAGGGAGCTGCAGGACACTGGTGCTGGGGAATGGGAGCGCAGCGTTCTGGGAATGGAAGATCACCAGCCTATTCATTGATCATTTTTGACGTCTGGATCAGTACTTCACTGATAAAAATCTTCTCGATTATCAGCAATCTCTCACTGTGTTCAACTTGCTGTGAGAGCAGCATGGATAAATCAATGAGCTCTGTATTATGCAGCTTGTCTCCATTATTTCCTAACTCTTGATGACGGACTCCACTCGTTTGAAAAGGGGTTTACACAGTTGTAAACCGGTGCACCGCTGAACCCGTACGCATGAAAAGGACCTGTTTCCTTTCTTAAATCCATGGGTGGGGCTAATTTTCCGCCGCGCTCTATAGTCGGGAATAATTTGGTGGCTAATACTTTAGGTTAGCGAGCACTTATTACCCTAAATAAAGTACTTACACCTACAATTGCAGCATATTCGCTAGTAATTAATCATTATAAAGTATTCAGTTAGTGTCTAGTTAAGACTGACTGTATTTCACCCTGCAATAGTCACTGAAATTTCTCTCTAAACACCATAATTACAAAGTATCGGCTATAAATAAACAAGAAATTAGTGTATTTGGGAAATCCAGGGTAAAAAAATTGTCAGTCTTAACTAGATTCATCAATACTTTAATCCAGTTTTCCTTTGATCAGCCTTCTGATCTATCCATAACAAACAAATCCATTTGTCGAACGAGGTTAAAATAAAAATCTGAATTTTATCTGTGTGTCACTGTGCTTGTGATGATTGAATATGCCATCACTTTATTACAATAACCATCCGAACACGTCATTCGTATCAATCTCATTCAACATCAGAGCATTATCCTTGTTAAATTTGAAAGATGGAAAAGTTCACTGACCAGCTTGCAGAATGCAAAGGACATCAGCAACCTCCTCCAAGTACACAGGGCTCTCAAAGAGTTCCGAAGACTTCAGGAAGAACTCCCCGTTTGAGTCAGTCACCTTAGAAAGGAGGAAGAGACCGAACACGTTGGTGGAAGTGAAAAATACTGATTAGTCAGCAACACTGCCAAGGAAAGTTATGAGAAGCACTGATGCAAAAATTTGAAAAGCAATGATTTTCAAAGAAAATAAATAACTACAAAAATAAATCCAGTGACTCGAATATATTTCGCTAATTATCCACTTCATGAGCGGTCATATTTAGGCCGAATGTACATCACAGTTAGATGGATGAAAGGTCCATCTGAAACATCAAAGCAGTGCTAAATGTGCTTCTCATATCACAGTTAATCTCGAGTGTCAGTGCACGAATTGTACCTTATTCATGATAGCCAGGAGTTCACTGAGGGTCAGCCTGAGGCGTCTCAGAGGATCACTGTGTTCGAACTCTAAGGTCAAGCCATGTTGAAGCTGTGACACCAAAACACTCTCTCCATTCGACCCACCGGCCTTGTACCTTGCAGGGGAGAGGAGTTGAATGAAACAATTGTATGAATGAAAGACAAGGCAATCATGCATTCAAACTATTAATATCTCCACCAAGGAGGTTATGTGTGTTATGATGGCGAATCGTTTGGGTGGCATCAACTGAAATGGGATGAGGAATAAATGATTCAGTGATCTCCATCACCGTCTGGATGCAGGATTTTCTTTAACATTGGGAGATTGTTCTGGGGGTGGACTGAAGCTGCTTGGTGGGGATTTGCGCTCTCTGGATGCTTTTGTAGCTCCAAACGAATTCCAAATGGGAATCCAATTTATTTGTCCCTCAATAAAGAACTATTCTTCCATACCTGAGTTGCTGCTCCTTCCGCGCATCCTGCTCCAATGCATGAAAGTCGACAGACAAAAGTGCTACAATGGAGTTGACAGCCTCCACTCCAGACAGCAAACGTAGGATGAGCTTCTTGTCCTCAGCCCATGAATGACTTTGATCAGCAGGGGCACACAGAGCCATCCTCACAAGACAGGGGAGCAGGAGCCTCAGTTCTGGATCACCCAGGGCTGCCAGCCTTCGGACATCCACCTTCTGCATGGCTTCGAAAGCATAGGAGCTGACAAACTGGAGACCTGCACTGTCTGCCATTTCTCTGAAAATGAACCATGAGAGAGAAGCAAAGTGAAGTATGGTGAAAGTAGGCACTGCAGTGTGACAATATTAGATCATGAACGATTAGAATGCAGTGATCAGCACAAGCATTTGGATCATCTGTCACATTCTACACACCATGGATCTATGCTGATGCACCACCGCAACACAATGCACATTTGTCAGGTTAACAACAAGCTGGCCAAAACGCAACATGGAGTTGTTTTTAAACCTGATGCACCTGTAACATGACCACTCACATCCTTGGCAGAATGATGGAGCCTCTCTTGCCTGACCCACTGCACCAGAAGCGAAAGACTGTCTCATGAAATGATGCAAAGGAAGCAACTTTGACTCAGCACAAGCCAGATAAAGTTGACACAGTTTCCTGACTATCTGTCTGACAGGATTATGTCGGAGTGTCTATGTAGAAGACGAGAACTCTAAAACAATAACGAAATAGTAATATGTTCGAAAGCTGCAGAACTTTTAATAAGTTCAATAATAGCAATATTAATAACCAGACCTCGAGGTTTGATCTTTTTTGTCAAAAATTCATTTCACCCTTTACAAAAAGCCATGTAGTTTGCTGATCTTCACTGATATCACAGCAGGTTCTATGTTCACTGAATGCCACCTTTTATGCTGCAAACGTGTTCTTTATCAGAGTGCAGTCGTTTAACTTACGTTCCTTGCACGCTGGTTAAAACTTATTGGACTTTTTATACACAGAAACGGCTTGCAAACTAGCCTGAAAAATGCATGTTAAATCCTGTTGTTAACAATGTGGTTTGAACTATTAACACAGAAAACTATTCAATGATACGCAGTTTCATCGCATAAAGCAATGAAATACATCTCAGCATTTAAGCAACGTGATAGTTGTGTGATGTTTTCACTTCAAAATAACTAAAACCTGCACAACTTAAGGAGTTGTTATTGTTTCCCTAACATGAGTTAGCATTAGCATTGCTACAAGCCACCGAGGGCGCTAAATGCTAAGCTAACTGACAATGAGGGACATTTACAAACGTAAACTAAACAGGACGAGGCAGGTTGTCTACAACATTCTTACCTTTGTTATTTGAGCGTTCGTTTCACCGGGTTTCGGCTCACATGCGAGTGCCTCGCCAGGCTGTATGGGGAAATGCTAGGATGGCTTAGCTGCCGACGCTAGTTCATGATGGCTCTGTAGTGCCACACCAGTCGAGCTCAGAACGATCTAATGCAAACAATATCAACGCTGTTTGTGGGTCTGTGTGACAGTTGAACCGCTTTTATCGTAAGCGCGGCAGGAGAACGCCGTCTCATGGAATCGCTGACCGGCGGCTTGACAGCGCCGAGCAGTAGCGGACTCCACAACTAGGAGGCGAGCTGTGACGTGGATGCATCAACGAAGGCTCCAGTTGATGTCAAGCAAATACATTTGATTTTAATCATCTTTTAACAATAACCTGATCATAAATATCCGAGATCGAAGTCGTTTCATCAGCCATGAGTTGTATGTTAAAAATAAACGGAATAATTTACTTTTGAAATGTAAAAACAGTGCACCTCCATTATAAAAGTTAAGATAGTATATTTGTTAATAAAAAAAAAAAAAAAAAACGTTTCACTTATCATCACCAGCCACACCTCAAAGGAATGAAGACAAACACATAGCAATAAGTTGATGCACTTTATTCCTAAAACAGAAGCCACACCATCAACAGCTGGTGTGGTTTTCATATATAATTATTTATACGTATATTGCCGTTTGGTTTCGAGTCTAAATGTGTGGTATAAAATAATATATACAACAATGTACCTCTTTATTTAAACACAGTGAAGTTCATTGCTGTACAAGTCCTCTGAAGCTACAGCTTTGCTGTAAGTCATTCATGCTCAAAGGCATAAAACAATTCTCCACTCAAATTCTTCTGTACATTGTGACAATACAAATATTCTCTCTTCAATACAAAAAATAATACTCTAAAAGCGACCTACTAGGACTTTTATTTCATTTCATGGTTGTGTTTGAGCAAGATGAATACATATATCTAAGTCCATTTGCTTTAAAGCACACGGTGATATGAACCCTCACCATTTATATATATATATATATAGATATATATATATCTCAAGAAGATAAGGAGTAAGACAAATTGTACATTTAAAAACTTACAATAAATAAGAGATGCAGGCATTTCATTTGAATTCCATTTTATCCAAAGGAAAAAAAAATGAATAAAAGATCTTGAAAAATAAGATCCATTTTTAAGTGTTTCATCTTAATCAAAAATGTCCCTTATCACTTCAGGATAGATCCAAAAACAGACTGGCCTCTTACTTCATGGAAACCAATCTTATTCTTCTCTCACGATTACTAACGTGACATAACTTTGCTCCCCATATTTGGATTCCCTATGTCCCCATGTCTTCAAATCACAGGGATATGGCTATCTCAAACACCGACGGCCGCTTGGGAGCGGGACCCGGCACCAAACTGGCTCCTGACGTGGATTCAGTTGGATTCGAGCAAGCGCTTCTCTCTTGTCTGGATTACAACATGTTCATGATGAAGTTGTACATCTGGTTGAGCACCACAAAGTGAATTGGTAGACACGATCGCCGGTCCTGTGTAGCTGGGTCACAAGTCAGCCAGGAGAGGGCGTTGTACTGCTCCAGAACAAATCTGTAAGAACATGGTGATTGAATTTCAACACACCCGATCACAGTTGGAAACAAAACATATCATGAAAGCTCATGTTGCTGCTTACCTGAGTACATCTGAGGTCTGACTGGAGTCAAGGGGGTGGGAGTGTTTGCTGTGCAGTAGTTCATCTGACTGCACTGAAGACACGTGGAGGTGCAAAGAGGCCTGAGAGAGAGGGCACACAGTCTGAGCTTTCATAGTAACATCACCCACTGATCCTAAGGCAATCCAAACAGGACGTTTTAAAATAGTGAAGAAAAGACCCAGATTGGATTGAGACTGGTGAAACATACTATGGAAAGTTAGCAAGATGTTATCATCTGACAAAACTGGTGATGGTAAAATAACCAGTTATGTCATGGTACCTTAAGGAACAGCGGGCACTGGTTCTGAGCCTGCGGACAGGCCGACCAGAACCAGTCAGGAAGCGGGCCAGCTTTGGCTGTAGACACAAAGTAGCCAAGGGCGAGGGGCTGTTGAAGGAGATTAGGAACCTCTTCGTGTGATTCCATGCGATCTGTGCTCTGACCCTGCAAAAGTCAAGCAGTCATTGTTTAGTCGGGCGGCATCGCCGAGAATGACACCCGTCTGTGATGACTGACCTTACTGCCATCTCCTCCGTGGTGGTAGTGAGAGCCGGGGGAGTGGACTGGTGAGGTGGTGGGTGAGATAATAATGTCTGGGTCCAATTCGTTTTCTTGATCCAGGAGATCAAAGATCCCCATTGCATCAGACCCATCTGTACAAGAGCACACCAAACTCATAAAGATGCCAGCGCTCACTTCTTTCCCTGTCGATTCAAATAAACCAGAACAAACCTGGGGTGGGATTAAGAATGTCTATGTTGGGGTCAATGTTGGTGTAGTTGGAGATGGCCACGAAGGCGGACGTGGGGAAGACGAGGATGTGGGTGCAGGAAGTATCCTGAGGAGTGCTGAGCTGGGAAGTCTGCATGTTGAGGGTGGTGCTGCGGCCGAACACTGAGCCCGTCGACACCGAGTCTGTGGAAGGTAAATTCAGAGGGTGACGACACTGACGTTTCACTGTGTAGACATGGACCCAGACAATGGAATCAACCCTTGATCTGATCATTTGTTCGGAATTAAATTTCAAACAGGTCTAAGAGGGGTGGTTTAGGCTGACTGCAACTGAAGCAACAGGCAACAGCTGCACACAGTGACAGTGGAAACTGAAGCAGGCGAACAATCCAAATTTCCAAATAATGTCACACAAATGCATTGAACAATTTATACTTATGAATAACTGGAATCACATAATATTCTGTGCTGGGAAATGTTGCTGGCGGTTTGTTTTCAAATGGATAAAGAAAGTAGTGCAGCAGAAGAGTCTCTTCTGAAGGTTTAAGAAGATTCAACCTCTGTTTAGCAGCAATGGATCGATGAGGTTTCATGAAACAGTGTCTTGATTTCAAGAGGACTCTGAAATTAGGACACTGTTTCATGATGCCGCATCAACCTATCACTATCTATTAGTGTACTTTCATTCAGATTGAGGGAAAAGAGCCCATGCAACCAAAACTAATGAAACATCTGAAAATCAAATGGCAGTGGTGTACTGGGTGTGTCAAACCCCAAGTCCTGAAACATTCACTCCCCACAGCCCCAAGAGGTCCTGACACAACATGGTCAGCTAGGGTTCACACGTTCAATCTAGAGCAACCTGGTGGAAATATGTCTCAGAGGCTTTAATACAGTGATGCGAGTCAACACAAAGATGTTGTCATCTGAAATATTAAATACCAACAACACAATCTCAGCATCAGTTTACTGAGAAGGCATCTGACACGACGGCATAATCCACCCTCAGACGTGGATCTGCATATTTGTCACACAAGCTTTATTGCACTTGTCTGCTGGAGGGGTATTTCCATGTGGGTGTCACTGCTGTATGACACACTAATCTCCGGAATGATGCATTGGCGACTTCCCACTTATGTACTAAAATAAGTCCATCGATCAGCCTCTTCAATACAGCGAACAGGGATCAATGGAAATCTGACAGACACAGACTTATGGATGAAACACTACATGATCTTTCCAGATATTTATCAGCCAAGGACCAAGAGTTGGTTTGTCATTGGACGTGGCTATTAGTCACACATGAAGACAAACTGTGGGCCTTTGGGGATCAGCTGGTTTAAGGAAGCCAGGTGAAAGTCAGACCCTTTAAAGGAGCAGTTTAGTATATCAGTAAACAAAAAAACAGCTTAGCTGAATATGTGTAATGATTTACCAGGACCTCTCCACGAACTAAAGCCAAATGGTATTGACTCAGTGTACAAGATGGATTAGCTTCCTATCTAACAGCAACAACTACAGATCAATTGCAGTTGCTTAGTTGCATTATTTGATGACTCCAGATGGTACTCTAAACAGCTACTGTTTAACTACTTCTCAGTTATGGACTAATTCTCCACATGAATACAGATATTTCAAATATCAAACACACCATTTCAAAGCATCAAGAAGCGAGCAGAGTGCGGTCTGTACCTGGCATGATGATGAATGATCCCTGGGGTTCCATGGCGACCAAGCAAACACTCAGGATGCTGGGAGTGTCCGAGGCCGAGATGCCGCACATGCGACACATCTCTTTTAGACGACGACTCACTGACTGCAAATTTCGCCGACTCAGCAGAATACTCCAGTCTGGAAAGGTAGTAGTGGGTGTTAAGTAAGAGTGAAGCTGTTGAGTACAAACACAACTGTATGGTCCTCTCACCTTTCAACTCTCCATGGCCTATCCTGCCCAGGCGTCCAATCACAACTCTCCACGGTACTGACGTCATCTGGACCAGACCTAGGCACCAATCCCAGAGCTTCTGCAAGCCGAGTCGCCTGACAGAGCCTTTTTTCCTGCGTGCCCTATGAAATATTACAAGGACTCATTCAGAAAATGTTTTATGAATAGCTCCAGTGTCGTCGGTGAAATTTATATTGCAGTAACACCTGGGTTGTCGCCAGGTATTTTTTGCTGACTGCACATAATGTCAAAATGGTGGTACCTGTTGGGAATGTCGATGTTGATGATGCAGGTTTCCAGAAGCTCCCCATAGAGGTCAGTGCACGTAGCAAGGAGCCACCTCTGGTCGTGAGACAGACAGTACCCCACAAAAAGGATGTTATATTTCTGCGATGCTTCGCCGAATGTCTCTCCGAGCTCAGTCTGCTTGTCCTTTACTGGCGCAAGGATGAAAGGAGGCGTGTACAGGCGCAGACAATCCAGCCTCTATCAATGAAGAGAGGGAGTTGTTAGAGGCAGTACACTTTTTCAAAACCATTTTGACATCTTTGACCAGCATTCACATCCGACATCTATTGGCAGGCCAAGATCAGCTTGTGGATTAAATGAAGTCTCCACCTTTGTTTAAACCAAGTGCCGACAGCTCATTAGGGATGTTGCATGGAGCTAATCGGGCAGAAAGTGGAACGAAAACTCAGCAGTGGGTCAGAGAAACAAGTGCTTCTGGTCCCGTTCCAAAAAAAAAAAAAAAAAAAAAAAATACAATGAAGGTCAAGACGATAGACTCCATCGCAGCAGACAGACTGACAAAACAGCGTTGTGCAAGGTCGGGCTAGACAACAAAAAAGTGAAGTGAAATGCTATTGCCAGGGCAACAGTGCCAGCCTCTGTTTAGCTTGTGATCAATCAAGGAAGGGCACATCAACACAAAGGCTAAACCATAATGACAACACCGGAGTTGGACTCCCGACACAAGCTGACAGAACTATCTCTGGATTCCAGCCAAGCAAATTAGAGGACTGCTATGTGTTGCAATTACCTCCGGGCTCCTAAGTGCCGTGTCCATGGCAAGACCGGGGCCAAAGCCTGTCAGCGACTTGACATTTGTTGAGTTCGGCAGTGGTCGTCTGCACTGAGCAAAGACTGAGAAGGCTAAGGACTTGAGGTGCTGGGCATAGATATGACGGTCCTCGCCTCGGACCGGTTGGAGCAAATACTGGCAGGGAACGATCTGGAAGGCAAAGCGTAAAGTTAAAGCTTTAGTTTTTCTGTCAGCAAATACTAAAATATGTATGTGTATTAATAAACAAAAATTAACTGTTGCTAAAATTGTACCTTATACTCAGACATTCTATTACGCTCAAGGCACGGAACAAGGAAGGAGGAAAATATTACCTGTACAGAAATACAATTGCGGATGTGGGCCGGCAGGAACTGGAGCATTTCCAGGTAGCAGCGTAACAAACCCAGTGTCCACACACTGGAGGGGGCTGACGGTGGGCCATGGCCACCATCAGACTCATCGTAACTAAAGGGGTCCACAATGTAAACAACAATGGCTGGTGGATATGTTATGGCATGAGAGTCCCCATCCGTGGGCACCCCAACCTTGTCCCGTTCCAAAGTGCTGGAGAAGGACATGATCGGTTGTAATACAGTTCTAAACATGGAGGTGAGAGTCTTGGCTTTACCTTTCAGGAGGTTCAGAGGTTGTCTGGTTGCTAGAATTGTCCCCAAAGCTGCCAGAGCTCTGCGGACCAGCCTGCTGTCCTAGCTGTCCACTTTGGGGGCCACCTCCTGGGGCCTGGCTGCCCATGCTACCAAAGGGTGGAAAAGAACTAGGCTTGGAAGAAGGTACCCCGCTGACCGGTTGCCCCGACGAGGTTATGTTCGACGACACAGCACTGTTTCCAGATGCACTGTTGTTGTTGTTGCTGTTTGAAGTTGAGGACGAGCCAGTGTTCACAAAGCTCTGCTGGCCAACTGAGTTTGATGCAGAAGTCGACAGTTGTGCAGATGATGATTGGTTGGAAGAAGGAGGAGGGGGGTGCTGAGTGAGGAGAGAACTGTCCAGTGACTGGGACGCGAGATATGGTGCTGAAAAAGAAGCAGAAGGATCACTGAAAAATGACTTCATAGAAAGAATACAGAATGTAAACACACTATTGTATTGTTTGAGCCTTATTTAATAACTCAGCTGTCAAGAAACTACTATAGAACTCAATTAAATGACATTAACATGTCACTTATATAATATATAAATAACTATAATAATTTTCTAATGAAATTAAAAATGTACAGTATTATCCTTTTAAATATATTTTTGGGGGGTCAAGGATTACAGGAATAAGATATTACTACCGCAGCTTCTAGTTGAATTCTGTTGACAGTCAAGTTACCATTTTTTTTTTTTCAAGAAAGTTTTATTTATAAATGAATACTTAACGTGTGTATATCTGATTATGTAAACAATTCCCCCCATACAAACTAATGACTCTTCTTAGGGACTACATAATTCATAGTAAAACAAAACAAAAAAACAGTGACAACAGACATCAGCCTGCATGTTCTGGAGCTTACCAAGGTTGTGGCGACACACTTGTGCATAGAGTTTAAGTTTAGAGAAGGCATCGCTGTTACTGCTGGCAGCCTTAAGGAACCAGTCGCTGACGGGCTGATCTGCAAGGCTCTTTGCACCACTGCCACCCACAAGTACGATGCCATCAGGGTAGCCTTTGGAAATGGGCCGATGCTGACCGAGACGACAAGACTGTAGAGAAACATAAGTGGAAACCAGGATTAGAGATTATAGTATTGCATTACTGCAGCAACCTAAACGGGCTCCAATGTATCTACCTCATACACAGCTGTGAGGTCACGGAAGAGGTTCTTGGCACCACTGAGCAGAGCCTCATTGTCAGGACAGACCACCAAATACCCGATGTCCCTCTGGGAGCCGAAGGGATCCAGCAACAGCTTCTCCCAGTAAGGTAGACTGAATGGTGAGAGCACCATAAAGTCATACTCATAACCCACTAAGAAGGTGGGAATGGGCAGAGGCTCCGGGGACTCATCTGTGCCTGTGGGAGTGAAGAAGCACAGAGCGAGACGTGAGGAAAGCATGTTTCGTTAACAGGTAGAGAGTCAGGATCAGACTGTTAGGTCACCAACAATCTGACGGCTCATCTGACGGCTGACATCTGGACGACAACAGAGACGCCACCTGGCTTATTGATCGCTCACCTACAGCTGCTACAGTCTGGCATTTACCAAATGTCACAAATAGAGTAAGTCGTCGTAACCTGCGACACAGATGCTTCCCCTTTTCATCAGATATCAACTTATGGAATAGAAAAGGCTAATTATATCTTAAGCTAGTGATTTCATTTCAATCAGCAAGAGCAGACTGTGACTGCAATGTTTTGGAAACGTAAAGAATTTCTTTCATTTTGTTAAAAGTGTATTACTCATCCAAACCAATGACCTATAATGACGACATCAAAGAGCATCATCATCTTTACCGTATGAGCCCCGTCCAGCCATCTTGTGGAACTGCTGCCAGGTGAGGGGACCCTGAACGCCCCATGACCTCACCGTCCTCTTCTTCTGAATTGCGTCTTGTAGAACCGGCTGCAGGGACAACAGTACCCGGAGAACGTCCTGAGAGCACAAGGCACTCACGTCCAAAGCTTCAGGAGAAAAGAGGTGGAATAAGAACTAAGAATAAATATGAAGCTAAATACAGTCATTTGAATGCATGTAGAGATGGGCATGAGGACGGCAATGTCCTCTCAACATAAGTGAAGCTATAACACTGACAATAAGATTTTGATTATATGATAGCACATCTTTCAGCAGAGGTTTTACCGTTTTGTTTTGACCAGTGATGCAAGCAGGTGCTCTTGACCAGCGTCTCGTCCACTTTTCCTCCCGACATGTTGTCCATGAACTGCCTGCCATGCTCCAGAGCCATGTAGCAGTCACTGCAGTAGTCCCGTTCCTCCACCCGAACACAGGGTGTAACAGGGGCCCCGCATGGCCTTCTTGTGACCATGTCATAATCTAAAATGGAGATAGGTGAGAACGGGTTGGTGCACTGATCCTGAAGGAGCAGAATGAGCTCATCAGGAATGCCCCTCCCGACACCACTTCTGTCCAGTGAGGAGAGTCTTAGTTCCTCAAAGCGCTTCTCAGCCTCTCGGCTTATGTCCGATCCGCGGCCGATGATATCCAGCTCATCCTCCAGGAAGAGGCCTGAACCGTTTCCATAGCGCCTGTTGACCACAGCGCTGAAGCCACAGCTGCAGGTTTCCTGCGCTTCACTGACAGGGTCGCTTAGGTAAACCCCCACATCAGATCCTTTGATGTTCATGTTACATACACAGATGCAGCAGCTGTCAAAGTTGCAGTCCTTGAAGAGGTTCATGACCGATTCAGATAGGATGAGCGTGACATACAGACTGTGTGCCTCCGGAATGGAAGGTACAGTAGCCGGCTCCACTGAGTTAATGGGTCGGCATGTAGAAGGGGTCGATGCTGGGGAATAGAGGTCGGAGTTCTCGTACTTGAGAGAGCCTTGGACACTGGAGGGACCCCTTGGTGTCCGTGGGGTGCGTGGTGTTCGTGGGGTGGGAGCGGAGAAACGTGGGGTGGCAGGAGAAGGCAGAATACCCGTGCCACTGTTGCTGGGTGGAGCACTGTTCGACATGAAGGGCGTGTGAGTCTGAGGAGTGTAGCTCTGGCTGTAGTCCTGGTCCATGGCGCTGCCCACACTTGGGATGTTACTGAGAATAGAAACAAAATAATTTCAGCATGTTTGAACCTAAACATGAGTTTAGGATATTTGGATTATAAAAAGTTTATACATATCAAATTTGAACTAGTCACATAGTTAGAAATGAAAACCATAGTGAAACCTGATGAAATAAATGGCACCTGAGTGAATATGCCGCACAGCACATTGGTACAATTTCAGAAATTCAACTGAGTACAGGGAGTGCAGCAGAGCGACATTGGAAATAAAAAAGACTAAGCTTCCACTGCCCACATTTTTACAGGATGAACGAAAAGGGAGCAGGAAGAAGCTGAGGGATTTGGAAAGACATTCCATAAACATTTCAAGAGTCCCTCTGAGGTAAGATCTATTTTTGGGTCTGCGATCTACAGTACTAAGCAGCAATGAGAGAGTTGGGAGGAGGGGAGAGCACACCCTGTGTACCAGACTGGATGAGGCGAGGAACAACCCCTGGCCTGTGCCCAAAAGGGAAGGAGTCCCAGTGCCTCTCCTCCACCAGACACCAGGGCACGGTGGGGCTCCGTCAATAGAACCAGTGCTGCCAGTTCTCCACGCTTGGCACTCAGTTCAGCCACTTTTAGAGAGCTAAAACTCAATATTACAGGCCTTCTAAAATGTAAATTATAGAGTAAATCAGTGCTAATAATGTCACACTTAAGACGATTAAAAAAAAAAACTCAAGGCCACCAAGAGTCCTGTTCAATAGTTTACATTAACTGCTCAACAAGAAACACTTAAGACTATATACTTGTCACAATTGTAACTCCAACACAGCTGCAAGCCAGTCTAACCTTCTAACCTTGTTTATTGTGCTTCACCCATTTCCACTCACAACCCACGGGAGGAAATGTAGCAGCCTTTGCTCCGGGCCATTTTGTTTGTTTCCAAGTTGATGTTCGTTCAGAATGAAATGCTTCAGAAGACATGAATGGAGCTAATGCTGTCGGGCCACATACTCAAAAGTATGACATTTCCTGAGACACCAATGAGCAGCTTAGATTTCCAAATCTACATCCAATTTACTGTCCATAGGTATAAAATCAATATTGAACGATAAGATGAGCTGTTTAACAGAGTGTGAAGAGAGGTGCAGATTTGTCATTAGGAACACTCTTAAGCAGCTTTAAGCACTAAGGTTGCATCGAGCAGTCATTAGGGCCCACCTCCGCTGTCATAATCCCCATCTTCCACCAAGAAGGCTTTTACATGCATTTCCCTGCTGCACCAGAGGCAATCATGCATGGAAAACTGAGCTCCCAGAGTAAAGCAAGTCAGGGAAGAGACCAGAGATTGTGTGTGTGTGTGTACGGGGATCGAGAGAGACAGAGTGTAAGTACATGCTTCCTTGCACATAAAATGCCAGTGCAGCCTTGGCATGTCTTCTCTGGGCCTGAATTAAAATGCCTCACTGCCGTTCCACCCAGAACATCGAGCTGTATTAGGAGCAGTATTTGAATTAGAGGGGACAGGAATTATGAAGCGTTCCATGATGGAAAGAGAATGCAAGGAATGCAGCAGCTGATTTGTCATCATGACTGACCTGCGCACAGCGAGATTTAGTTAGAGTATATATAAAATTGACCTTCCATCTGTTACTGAGCAGCAAATAATCATACGGCTCGCTTGAGTTTGTGATTGAAAACCTGATAAAACACCCTTCAATCGATCAAGGAAAACTTGGAATTATAAAACCAGACTTGTATCTTTTTATATTTTTCATAAGTTTTAGGTCCATAGCTACAAATTTCTGCAAAAAACAGCACCTGTCCTTGTTGAGGATGGTCATGACAGGCACAGGGTTGTGAATGTCTCTTCCCATGCTCCAGCTTGGTCTGTAGATGCTGTCCTCTGGCATCTTGATGGGTGGGACACACTGGCTAGGCAACGACTTGAGAGGCGCAAACATGGAGCAGCCAACAAAAGCCTGGCATAGGTCTGGCTTGTACACGAAGGAGTAATCCTACAAAATAGACAAAGTTGACATTAGTATAATTCTTCTGAGTTCAAGGACGCTTGCTTTCAGACTGACCTTGATCTCTGATGGCTTGGGGCTGCAGAAGCTCTCCTCCACTTCGATCTTAAAATGCCCTCCAAGTGCTGAGGTTCCATCCAGCATGGTCATTCCTGAGGTGGGCTCCATACTGCCGTAGTCTTTGCTGCACATGTTCATAGGCGAGTAGCCCATTATGTGCTGCTCCAGTGAGGGCGGTGTGGGAAACATCTGGTGCAGATCTGCAGAACCTGAAGAGCAAGAAGAACACTTTTTCAATCAGACAAGAACACTTCATTAAACTTGTACATTATAGCTAAGTGACCACCAAGATAGATAAACATTTAACACATGAGACTCATTGGTGGGACATTTTAAAGTAGAGCCAAATAACCGATGGGCCAGAAAATAACTCTTTAAGATTTTCAGGCTGATTGTTAGACACTTCAGAACACCAGGACAACCTTATGAAAGAAATCATGAATCTTAAATCATTGCATTTTATAAGCACAATATTTAATAGCTTGTTTAAAAGACTATTGAGTTTTCTCGGGGGCACAAGCTTGCATAAGCTCAACAACAAACACGTCAGCAGCAATTCACATACCAAGCACAACAAGTGTTTGTATATCAGGAGGAAAACAAGTACTTCAGGGGAACCGTGAGTAAAAAGAAAGATTGGCACGTAATGATTGAGGATTAAGGATGCACCTGTATTCCTTGGAATGATATCACAACACAAACAAACCAGGCTGTTTAGGGACTTGTTCCAATTACCTTCCAACAGCTTACATTGCTGATACAAATCGCTTGTCACATATGAGGCCACATCTTTAAAAACAAGCCTTAATAAAAGTTATAGCAATTTTTACAGCAGCTTCTGTTAGTTACCACACATATCAAGGTATCTTAAATTCCTTGTTTAAAATAAACGCTGAACAAGAATCAACAGATCATGATTCCTCTTGGAGACATGGACAAAAATGAAGTCACTGTCAGATCAATATGTTTCAAAACATAGGACTTTTAGTCCTAAAAGTTTAAACCGTATGTTCCCTGAGCACATGCAGTAGTGTCGGCCTCTAGCTTTAACGGATTGTGTTTGGCACACGATAACCCCAGCAGTACAGGCACTTAAGATAGCACGTATAGAAGAGATAAGCCGCAGCGACACAATTCACTGCTGGCAGCTGACTAGCTCCAGTACAACTTTATCCACTAGGGGGCGACGTTAGGAAAGTGAATGAAAAACAAAGGCACTGCAGGTGGAGATCATTTCCTAGCATATAGTCAATATTTAATTGGATTTAGACATCACGTGTTTCCGCATGTATTTGTGTCAAGGTTTTAATTAGGTACATCTATTGAGAACAAAGACTTCCTGCAGATCCAGGATACATTTTCTTCACTAGACCTGCCAAGTCATGCTCATTACAAAACCAGCAGTTGGAAATTTGAAAAATAGGAGAAAAGAAATCAGAACGTTGACATATATACTTCTTCAAAGTTCACTAATGAATGAACTAGACATACTGATGCAGGGTACAGGGTCCAAGGCAGATGACTTCGGCTCTTTGCCGCCAAATTTCTCATCATTTCCGTTGACAGGTCGTCTGGAACCAGGCTGCAGGCGAAAAGCAAAAGGTTTCAAGAGCCAAATGGAGACTGAGGTAGATCTAAGGATACATACCGTCAGATCGTCCTCGTCTGAATTGAAAAGGTTGTCTAAGTCATCTATAGATACGGCCAGGTCAGTCTCATGGATTAGGCTGGTGGGGGCCATTCGGTTGTGAGCTGCTGCCCGCTGAGCATCTTCACCAAGACAGAGATGTTAAATTTCAGGAGGGTTCACGCTGAAGGCATGTTATGTAATCCTGAAGTTAAAGACCTAACTCAAGGCAACCTATTCTTTCAACGGTTGGCTGTCATCCTGAAAATATTTCTCACACATGAATGATTTATCTAGTTTCTTTATAAGTTATATGTATGTTTTCAATCACATCTTGTCACAGCAAACTTAGTTTATTCATTCTACTAATCTAAGACTCAGATATAAACATGTATTTGTAAACATACATCATATACAACTTTAATATAAGACAGTAGTATAGCACCACAAAACTAATGTGCTTACCGTCTGATGGACACGATGCTCCATCTTCATCCTGCCATAAAAAGAAGAAAATTAGGGAACACATATTGGTCATTGTTAAATACACAAATTCCACTCATGATTAAATACAAGAGAGATCATTTTGTTCTCAAGCTTTCCTTTGAGTAACTGTTATTAATTACATCCAAAGAGTCTGTGAGGGACCAAAACAAATTTACTGAAAAGCCATAAGGATACATAACAGTATAAAGGGACTCATTACATAACTACAGTGTGCGACATCAACTCTGCCAGGGAGAATTCGCAAAGAGGTTTCCTTCTCAAATCAACACAAAAGCGCAGTAAAATCAAACAGATTATTATGATGCTGTTAACAAAAAGATCTCCAAACACATACAATGGGAGCGGGACAAAGCTTCTGCTGAGGCAAACGACATTTCCTGCATCACGATCTAAGGAATGGCATCTGAGCTCCCACCCAGACATCAATACTTGCGTCCATGCGTGTTCATGTGTATGTGTCTGTGTAGTTAAAGGCTGAGCACTTCTATACAGGGAACAGAAATGTTATGTTCTGGCTATTGATTTCATTATGCTCCAGGGCTTTTTTCACTTGACTAAGAAATGCTTTAACCAGAATGTCTTCAAGAATAGATTCCTGGCCAAGTACCATGTTCAAAATCAAGGCCAGAATCTATAGGCGGAAATGGTGCTTTAACCTCCCGGATCAGTACCGTGGCCTTGAGTGAGAAGCCTCAAACATATCATCTAGTCTTTCTGACATCAAGGCTGCCACCACGAATGCACCTTATCGTCTGCGCGGTCATCAAACTCCTGTACAGTACATCACCAGCAGCCAGGAGACAATATAAAATGGAGTAATAAAAGAGCAGATAATGGGGGAATGAGAAAAATGCAGCTTATACACAACAATAGAAAGGGTTTAGAGTGAAACACGACCAAAGAATGGGTCTTCTAAAAACGTCTGTTGAATTCATGCTCATTTTCTTAGGTTTCAAAGGTTTGCTTAAAAGTGCTTGGACCAGCACAGAACTCTTCTAACCCATATTCACTACAGACAATGCTCCACACACGCAGACTCTTAAGGGACTACACACTCCACTGGAGGCACCAAACAGGAGGGTGAGCAGTCTCGCCTGCAACGACCACAGGAGACCAAAAACATATTCCAGTGCTTTTTTGGCCTAATGGTTCAGTAAGCATGGTGTGCTTCTGGGGTGAAGACACACACAGAGCTACAGGACAGCAGGCTGTTCGCTATATTTAGGAACAAGAACCAGGCTCAACAAGAAGAGCCAGCATGTCTTTGGGGGAACACAGAAAACAGATGTCAAAATACAGTATTACCGAGGTGAAAACCAAGGCAAAAACATTTCGTTTTTATATTTGTATTTTTGGGAAACAATGTGTTGAGTAGAGCAAAACCTGCTAGTTAGCATCAAACTTACCTTGTGTTTCTTGCCAGGCTCCCTCTCCCCTCCTGCCTTATCTTTCCTGTTGGAAAAGGTGAATTTCACATCTCCTTCCTCAAAGGCATAGGGGTCCACCTCAGGCTCGTAGTCTCCGTCAGTGATAGCGGCAGCAAGGTATTGGTTCCTCCTGACTCGGTAAAGCTGAACACGTTCGTCAGAGACCTTCAGGGGCAATCGTGACGTGGACATTATCCTGAACAAAGAGAGGAGAGGGAAAACGCAGGTTGGTTTTGAGATGAAACAAGGACAAGGAAAACTTGCAGCAGCAGTCAGGTAATATGAAACCACTTCGGAATGGGTTTTAACTTTTGTTATTCTTTTTTCCAGCAGCACAAACCAAGATGAGGACGGTTTGTCTCTTGTAGACGAATTCACTCATAGTTACACGGATCCCATCCACCACTAGAGTGAGGTGATGGTGTGTATCTGTACCGGCCAGAGATTAGCCACCATTTAGAGCCTGGGAGGATTACGTCTCAATGCAAGAGCCTACCCAGGTGCCTGACTCGCTCAGATTGCACAACTGCAATAATAATCACAGCAGCAGCAATATGGCTTTACACTCTGGTTGAACAAAAACTGCGAAAATAGTTTTTTTTTCCTCCTCACTTACTCTGTGACTGAGACAGTGCTGTCCTGCCCAGCTGAAGTCTCATCTCTATACTTGTCCCACGGCAGCAGAGGCGTGTGTAGATCAGCATCTTTCCTATGTGGCAGCTTGAATAACCTCCATGCTGTGTGAGGGCCGTCTTCCTCCAGGTTGACCCCAGTGCCCACATAGACCGTCGGCTCAGGAGGATCTGAGTAACTAGAAGCTGAGGGGTTATGGTGCGAGTTGAAGTGCTGATTCAGACCCTCAGGCCCTGCAGGCTCCTCGCCGCTACCTTTAACCCCACCAAGGCAGGGCTCTGACTGAGGTTGGTAAAAGTGTTGGCTGTTCGGGGAAGATGGCTGCTTCATCCCCTCCGCTGAGTCATCACCACGGTCGCAAGGATGGGGGCTCAGCGGCGGCGGTTGAGGGGAGTTGGTCTGATCTCCAGACCCAGTGCGTATCCCGCCACTGTGTAGCTGCGGCGCTTTGATGGCAGTCATGTCCGTCGTGCGAATGTTGGGGTATCTCCCTCCATCTTGGCCTCTCATGGACAGCCGTTGGCCTGCTGTTGTTTCAGTGTCGAGGGTGGCATCGTCACTGGTAAGGCTTCGGTGATGGAAGGGCGTCTGTGGTCTTTTTTGCTGTTTGTCAACTTTTTCTGGCTTCTCCCCACCAGCTTTGTGCTTGGTAGGAAGCTGCAAGGCCTGACCTGTTGACTGAGCTTGACCCGTGCTGCTGTTGATTCGCTGTTTCATTGACTTGTATCTGCGGAACAGACAAAAAAGGCGTTAACTAGAGTGCTGAGAAGAGGCGACAAAGTTTAAGGCCTAAGATGAAAAAAAACACCAATAAGTTGAAAACATTTCACATAAAGCACAATGAAGTGTCTCTTCTGTTCTGTATCAGATAGAGAAGAGCACCTAGTGTTATTCAAGAATAAAACTCAATTGCAGCAGAGCACCAATAATGATAGTAAGTGAGCGCAACACACAAAAAAGCTAGTGAAAATTTACACTGGCTGCACACACAGCTTTGTAGATCTGTGTCACAAGATTGTTGGTTGGCTTCCAACACATTAACACACCCAAGCTGACCATCCCAAAGACACAGTGCTTTCATCTGCGGCTCCAGCCAGACAATCAATTAGGAGTACCCAGGTCAAATATTCATGGATTTTTAATGGATTAAACAAAGTGCACAGCAAGAGTCCTGATCGAATTAAAATGAAAAGAGGACGGGGAATAACAGCCCAACTCAACCGTGTCCGACTGTTTCTTTTATAGGCTATAATGTAAATGCCAGTTAATAGAACCAACAATTATATATGGAAATGTAAATTTGTGATATTATTTGGTAGCGAAAGTGAAGGCTAAGCCGGCAAGAATGATGGACGAGGTTAAGCTGCTGCGGCAAACCTGTGAGAAGGCGGCGGAGAAGCCAAAAGAAGCAACGCTGTGGTGTAAAATGAATTGACAAAGACAAGTGAAGATTTAAGTTGACATACTTCATAAAATAGAGAGATGCGCATCAGTCATGAATGCTAAGCAAAGACAAAACTGCAAGCTAATCACGGAAACAAACACACTATGAACACCTGTCTGTAAAGAGTGTGTTGCAGAGTGGGTGTTCGTTGGCGGTGTTTCCCAGCCGCCAGTAAGCATCAACTGGCACTGAGCCTATCATTCCCCACAGATGAAAAGATAGCATTTAAAAAGATACACATTGAGTGACTAGGAATGTTTTTAGCTCATTTATCAAGAGGAATGCAACATGAGCACTTCTCCTGCCAACACCATATCCCTTAAGTGCTCCATCAGAAGTCAAACCATTATTTCTGCCGGAAATTACGCTCATCTGAGAGGGGAATAAAAATGCCAGGCTTATATATACAACCCAGTCCAGGTTTCAGCATTCTGTCACTTCTATGAATTTGTGATACATTGGAAGAAAAAGCATGAAGAGTAATGGGCCTGTCAAACTAATGGACATGAGTATAACCTGCAGATGTTTCGCTGATGCGGCACCATGGGGACTATGTTTTGACTCCGCTGCTTCAAAATGAAGCGGGAGGCCGAAGATGTGACGGCGTTGTGCGAATGAATCGGAAATGAAACGGACCTGGAACAGTGGCAGTAAGACCTTTGTGATGGCTCGACAAAATCCCAGGTTCCCACTTTCTCAGCCCGCTCCTCTTCACAGGTACCATTCGTTGCAGCTGAGAACTTCCGTCTGGGTGAGGAAGAAGCAACACAAAAAAGCCACTTAATGACAGTCAGAAAAAAAAAAACGGCATGATGTCGTGGTCGTCCAAAGATTATGAAAAAGCCTATTGAATGAAGATCTCCATTTCACATGACAGTAATAATCTCAGCATGTGTTCATCAGAGGCAGTTTGATAAGCAAGGTATGAAAGTCGACAACCGCAAGTTTAACCTCAGCTACAATCAAAACAACAATCAGAGACTGCTGCGCTTAAGTATACAGTATAAGATAGAACAACTGGAAAAGGTGCAATTCTGAACATACAGTCCAAAATTCATTATTACTCGGGATGTCCCGATCACATTTGTTTGGCCCTAAATCAGAGTCCTGATCTGATACTTCAGCACTGCATTCATAAGAAGTAAAAAGGAGAAAAAAGGTGGGAAAACGCAATACTTTCAAGTAATCTTTTGAGTTTACCGTTATTATAGAGTTTTTGTTGTCGTTGTTTTCATTTCGTAATTGGAATAGCCCAGTAAACAGCACATCATTCACCATGTTCTATGGGTCTTATGTTGCTTTATTACTCCAGAATTGGATATTTATATTTATAAATGGATATATTTATATATATATATGCGTGTTTGTGTGCTTGTTTATACTGCCTTGTGAGGACCAATTCCTGACAGATTGAAGACTTAAAAATAACTGGGTCATTATAATCAGATTTAAGTTTGGTTCAGAGTCCTGGTTAAGGTTGGCCATTTGTTTTGGATGGTTCGGTTTAGGGTAAGAGGCTAGGGAAAGCATTGTGTCAATGAGAAACCTCCCAATGTCCCCACAAGAATAGCAATACAAATGTGTTAGTGAGAGAAAAGTCTGTTAAACATGTTTCGACAAACCAGTGTTTATTCCACTAACTTGAACTTGAACCTTGTTTGCGCAAAAAAAATGGCGGGCAGTAGGAGAGAACCGCTGGCCACAGGCCCGTTCCTGACCTTAATCCATTTTCAAGTGGCTGGGGTAATAGTATTACTTTAACCCAACCACAGATGCATTTGAAGAATCCGACCTTTGCCAAAGAAGACATTTAAAGGTTGTTCATTAGAGCGCTTAATGTGTCTGATTTGTATGCCTGGAGCGTTTGTATATGTGAAAGCCTTGCTGTAATTATTATTACTTTGCAGGTGCTTCTCGTTTACAAGCAAAGGCGTATTGCAGGATTTCATTATCTACTGCGTGTTACTGCAACAACAAGACAGACACAATCATGTCATTGCAGCTTTACAACACACTGACTGATGACTGATGTATTTCTAACAAAGACGGAGCGGTAATCTTTATTTTTCTGAGCAGCGGGTTCCCAGGTTGGAGAAAAGAATAAGTCATTAATCAGATTTAGTACGAGGAAAATCAACAGAATGCTCGCTAAATATTTGTTCAATATAGTGGTGTGAAGCAGACTACAGAAAGCAGCTTACTTGTTTTGGGCTCGGTTGATATTGCACTCTTGCCAGACGTGCTCCATCACTTGACTGGATAACCGCCGAGGAATCTTCCCACCGTGGTGGCTTGTTCTATCCACACTGAACACGTCACATGATGAAGGCATCTTGAGCCACTTCTGGGCTGAGTGAGAGTCCACTGTGGAGGGGAGAGAGCCCATTTAGCAGAGTATATCATGACTGAGTCTTTGCTGCAGTGCTTCCTGTCGCGTAAATGCATACCGAGTATGTCACTACCTGTCTGCACTTCCTCAGGTGATGTGGGAGGGGTGAGGGTCACCAAGGACATGGCAGGTTCTCGTTGGGAAGCAGGCACTTGATGACCACCCGAATAAACGGCAGTGCAGTGAGAGGACCCCACAGGGGCCACAACAGGAATGTCCGACTGGGGGACCAACACCAGGCAGGCTGGGTACACCATCCGTACACCACCTGTAAAGACACACACAAAGTGTCAGCGAACAGACAGATAAAAAAGGTTGAAAAACCTAAATTAAGAATTATCATACTGCCACACTGACCGACGAGGACCTCAACAGAGGCTAGAGAATCATCCTCCCAATCCATGTCCTCCATCTTTTCATCAGAAGAACCTTCCTTTGAACTTGGGCTGATGGGATAAAACTGGTTCCACTCTTCGATCAGTTTCCGTGTGGGCGGGTCAGACATCTTGAATGACTGGCCGGTCAGTGTCCCGTTCAAGCCAAAAGGACTCAGAATAACTATGGACACAAAAATAGGGAAGCATTAAAACCAGAAAAGGGGCATGGAAAAATCTCTGTACGTAATTTTTTTTACATTACTCTTGTCCACTCTCTCAACATTATTTTAATTTGTGCCACACAAGCATCAACTAGTTCCCGCCAAATTACTTGTAAGATATTTAGTCAGCGATCAGTGTCCCAAATATAGGATGATTCTTTTGACAAGCTGTACTTTGTCACCTCCTCTTTTTCTTCCTTGTCATTCTGCCTTAGCTGGCAAAGTCTGAAGGATGCTGACCTTTCTGGAGCGACGACGGAGAGTCCCCGCCGACTCGCCATATACTTACAGAGCTATCCAGACTCCAATTATTGGCAAACTGCAGCCGGAGAGGCCATAAACAGAGGCTTATAAAAAAGCTTGTTCCTTTGCAAACACACTTCACTGCACAGACTTCTGGGAGTCACTGAGAGACCATCAGTTGCTCGAAGAAGAGCAATACATCCATCAGCAGATGCATATGGCCTTAGAATCAAATATACATAATTCATGTATACAAGTAAATGAAACATATGGGCATCAGCCTGTAGATGCATGCAGACAAGCTGACAGCTAAAAATGTGTACTCACTGAAGTGGGAAGGATTGTAAAACGCGTCTTCAGACAGACTGCCTTGTGGGTCTGTAAGTGAGTATTTAAATCTAAATGTTTAGTTTTAGTAACAGTTATTTTGAGAGTCTCAGACAGCAAGAAGGAAGTAGATAAAACTAACACTTTCCGATATGCAACCTTTTTTCTTTCTTTCATCATAAGTTGCAACAACATGAAAATACCAGTGGAACAATACTGAGGCACTTGAAAACAATAACCACTACTGGGGAACGGAGATTTTCGTGGGCCAAACCTGTCAGTAAATTTCTACACAATACTGCGCCGAATAACTTAGTTTTGTACGCTGATGCTGATATTATGCGTCATGACAGTACAATGTCTTCTTTCCATGGTACCAGTACACAGCAGCAGAGAGATTGTGTGTGTGTTCCGTCTTGACACAGCATCCTGAATGTCCCAGCTTTCAACTTAAACCTTTTAGGGTCACTTATGCTGTCGAGCACAGAAACATCCAGCTACATGTGATCATATTAACCCTAATTGAATTCAAGTACTTTGACTTCTGCAAGTCTTATTGCACGCACACACACGCGTAATAGACCGAGGCTAGTTGTGGAATAGAGATCAAATTCAGGACAATTATGGAAATGGATTTCTATTTCTTCAAAGCATCATCCCATTGCCTTCCCCTTCTGTCCCCCGTATTTCTCTCAGCGCGAGTGTATCTGTGGCTCCCTGAAGACATGTCAAATGCGCTCAAATCAGCGTAATGGGCTGAAAGTTCATTACATTCACTCTACGCCCCTTTTATGAGGTCACATTCGAGAGGGGTCTGCACGTCCGAGCGCTTAACCACACAGTAAACCAAGATGGGCTGAGGTGAGGGGAGTGGAGTGGAGGGGGAAAACAGAAGGAGACTGACTAAGGAGGGAAGAAGTCAGGTGAGGACAGATACAGGTCACATAGTAAAATAGCAAAAACCAAATTGATAGAGAAGCAGAGGTAAATAAAGCTCTTTCTACAGGCTCCAATTGCAATTAGTGGTGAAACCATAATCTCAAGATTAACAGAGGGGGCTTATTATAACAAAAACATTCACAGCTAAATTTAACAAAGCCGTTTAATGTTTCATAAATCTTTAATTATCAAATAGATAATTGTAACGGCGAGTGTATAATTTCTAAGACTGCAAGTGAGATAAAGACAGCTACCTGGCAGTGGAATAATTGGATTTTTTTTTTTTACAGGCAGTAGTGAAGTCGGAAATAAAATTCATTCAGTAAACTGAAGGATTATTTAAGCATTTGTACAACACAATTAGCTTATTTAACAGCAAAACAAGGTCAATACAGCCAATGGTTGTGCGCTATAATAGCCAAACACTATTAAAAACCTTTAGGAGGACACTGAGAAATTAGCATCTATATTCACTGCAGGATAAAAAGAAGTCACGGCCAGATTCAACCAAGAGAAGGTTTTCAGCATCATGTCACACTGAGTTCACCAAGGTTCCCAACAAGAATACGAAGACCACGGGGCTGATGTTGATATTTTTGCAACCATTTTTGCAAACTATTTAGTTGCCTCCTATTGCAGCATGTCAGAAATGAAAGCCTGACACCAAATGAATGTGGCACACCAGTGGCACACCTGGCTTCAGTGATAGTAGTGAGGAGAGAATTCTCTATATCTACTACTAAATTGTGTTTTTAATAACAGTGTAATAAATTCTCATATGGTGATGAAAGCAGAGGTGCGTGGATGTTTTGGCTATTACTTAATGAATCAAATATGAAACACCAAGGAGTGATGACTTTATTTTTAATGTGTATTTTCACACAGCAGTTCCACAGCAGTACTGTATCAGCTCCTAGATTCTGGTGAAGGTTTTGCTGTTGTTCCAATTTCCATGCAACTAATATAGTACAAATAGAGATAAAGTATTTAAGAAAAGATTAATGTTGAAGGGATAGAAGGGAGGTAGTTTTGTCATTTTATCATTGCAAAGTCTGAAATGAACAGTTCAATTTTAGATCTAGATGGCGACGGTAAGATGAAGGTATGCTTTAGGCGACAGTTAAGTGGTGAAGCCACAGAAAACAGATTTGAAATAAAAGACCACCTGTGGAATGGACAGAGATTAAATGTGTGCCAATTGTTTGTTCCTACTATATGACCCCGTAATGCTCTGGTTCATGATGAAATCTAACAGTCTCGGGGGGGTCCAAATAAGAACGAAAGGTATACTGCCTCTTCTCCAGATTTACTGCTGCATTTCAGCTTTCAGAAGCTGGAATTTTTTTTTGCTCCAACTAGCTCTGAAAATGTGTGTCAAAACTGCTCTACTTTTAAGGTCAAATAAAAATGACAACTTGTTTATTTAGCCCAAGTATATGAACTACCAATAGCAAACATGCCATCTCCATTTTGTGCAAAGACCAAAGTAGGCATTTAGCCATTTCAAGATTCAGATAAAGTATGATTCCAAGGGACAAATATAAGAGGGTGTTTAGTTTCACAAATGTCAGTGTTTGCTGCTGCTGCTGTTGTGCAACATGTCGACATTAATTTGGTTGAGCATGTGCACGACCTCCTGGTGCATGTGTGAGCTGCTGGGTGCAATTCACCTTGGAAAGGGCTGGATGACTGCTGAGCCAGAGTGAGGTGCTCCTCAGTCAGGTGGTAGACGGGCTGGTGCTGGTTGATCTCCACGCTGGTGCACACGTTGCTCTCTCCATGCAAGAAGAAGGTGAAGGCGCAGGACAAGTGCTCACTGGGAACGAAGAGAAAACAGATGAGTCATCTGGCATGGAAATAAGAGTTCAGCATGAAATGAGTAACTCTGAAGAGTCAGAGGTGTAGATTTAACTGGAGCCAGGATGCGTCAGGATTTGTGATTTCTATGACTTATGTTGGTTTTTTTTCACCAAATGAAAAAACTCATTACAGGATCTCAGCAAGTGAGCTCAGCCTATACTCTGCCATCATTTAACAGCTACAAAGTCCCAAATCTTATTATGATCTGGAACAAAAAGGTAATGATGAAAAACTCCTCGAATGGTGACATGGCAAAAACTTTGTTCAGGGCTGCTGCTTATCTACGTTGTTGAAATAACTAGCATTCCAGCAAATCTAAACATATAATTAGTGGCTTGTCCAGTTATAAAAGTGCCTTTTCTTGCTCAGATTATGGCACCCTCCTGTGCCAGTCTGACATCAACGGCTTAAGAACAAGGATAATGAAAAAGAAAATTAAAAAAACAAAATGACAACAAGGACACAAACAGAGGGACAGAGGAACCTAATAAAAATGCATGCCATTGTTCTCAAGCTTCCCTCCTTCACTCAGCCTGTGCTCATCCACAACACAATCGCACACCGACACACGCGCGCGCACACACAGAAGACAGCCCAAGTGACTGATGACCAAATGAAAATGAACTGGGCGAATTTGGAAGTAGATCAAAGGACTACTGCCTCCTCCAAAGATTTGGTTAAGCAAATAACAGTCTTCTCTCTCCGACACTCGCTGTGGTGCACCTACTCTGCAGAGGATTAAGAAACGGAGCAGGGAGAGAACTTCAACGAGATAATACCACCTACGAAGTGCAGAGTTGCTCTAAGCCCCCCAGAGCTCAACATTCATCTCAGTCTACCTTTTCTCCCCTGCAAATGAGGTGTTAAATGCTGTGTGTCATTGCATGGTGCAAGTCGAGTACCAGTAATTAATCATAGCTTTTATTATAATGTTAGATATATTCCTGATGACTACAGCGTTTTTGAAAAAAAAAACAATGGACTAATGAGGATGACTGTATAGTAATGGCTCTCAACCTTTGTTTCTGCAACACACTTGTAACATACATAGAGTACATATTAGTGATGGATGATATGGAGAAAAAAAAATCACGATAAATGTTGTAGTTTTGGCGATAATTATCACGATAAATACATTGTCATTATATGCCATGTGTTGGACACACTTCAGCCTCTCTTGAAACTGTCAGTCTTTTGTCTTGTGTGATGAAAAACCTTTTCACAATTCTCTCTCTTAAAATGGTTGCGTTTCATTGCCTTGTTGAAGATTTCAGTAATACTTCGACCATTTAGGAATTTATTGATGGTCCCTAACCGATGCCAGGTTGCAGCAGTAGCACTGCCTGTGAGAGTGTGTCCACGATTAGTGAACCCTAATGGGGACGCGGAAGAATACGCCACCACCAATACCGGAGCCGATGTCCATCCAATATCCAACTATTTTCACCACAGTGTTCCGCCAAGGCGCCAGTGCAATAGGGAGACCTGCGTGTGTTGATATGAACCAAGGCAGACACCTACATCAGAAAATTTAATAAACCCAGAGACTCAGAGTCGACCAGAGTCATTATCAAAGGTTCCCTGTCTTAAAATTAGTTTTAAACTACGATCGTGAAGCAAAGTCCACAATACTCTCCCCAACTGTCACACGCAATGGAGCTGGAGAGCATGGCGCGCCGTCACGGTCCCCTCATGTTCATGTATGCAGGTCCACTGCAGCGAGTGTGAGCATGTTTATCGAATTTAACCTGAGATGCAGAATTGTCATCGTGGAGAATGTGTGCGGTGGTAAGTTATCGCCCATCGCTAGTACATACAGTATATACACAACTTGGGCTGTAATGTGCCTTAGTTCAAGGGTCATCAATACGCCACCCAGCCTAAGTGGTAAACTGCATCCAGGGCATGTGTGTGTGTAAACAATGGTGAACAAAATAGACCATCACTAGCAGTCGATTCATGTCAACCAAGAACTTAAGTGCAGCCATTTCATATGAAGCTGTAGCAGAAGGACAGAATAACTCAATTAGTAAATCAAAGCACAGGTTGTTTGTTGTCTGGAATACGGGTGGGTGGACCTCGCTTGTTTTTTTCTGCAACAAATATGAGACTAAAAATGCACAACAACAAGCATGATTCTCAGAAGGAGCAGGCATAGTGTGAGAAATCTGCAGACCTCAACAGAACTGCAGTCTGCCACTCTCTCTCCCCCCCTTCCTATCACACACACACACAAAACCTGACACTACACTTTCACACACCTCGGCTCGTGGGTGTGTGTGGAAGCTCGAGGTAGAGGGCTGCCATCTGTGGCTCAGCAGGAAGAAGTGCATCACAACACGACTCGCAAAATAAAACCCTAACTATTGGATTAAGATACAGCTGGACTTTTTAATGACAAGGATGGCCATTTTGGTTTTTAACTTAGTTCTGCCAACAAAAAGTGTTTTTAAAAAATCCATCAAGTTACTGGAGCATGACATCCAAACTTCAGAAGCAGCTCAAGAATCACAAGCAAGGATATGGTTATTTTGGCTCCAAGTATACACAAACTAATTATGTATAATTTGTAGGACATGAGTGGAAGAGCAACGTTCTAACACATGCATTCTTCGGCAAACTCCCATTGACCTAATTGAGCAATAAAAGTGTGCAAACAGCTCAGAGTGTAGGCCACACACGTTAAACAAGCTGGCTGTTGCGCAAAAAGGTGCATGACGGAGCCAGGGTGGCTTCACATTTGAGCTTGTGGTGAACTGAAAAAATGAATTCTACATTAAAGGAGCATGCAAAACCACTAACACTCATGAAGATCATTCTATAGCCCTACTTGGAAAGAGAAATGTCATGACAGCATATCCCTTCACATAAAATAATGATGCTGATTTTTGGTGGATTACAGCTGCCACATGCAATGAAAGACAGGTAAAACCAGATACAGTGACAGCTTCACTTTTTGTAATTACAGCATAAAATCACAGTCATAAGCACATAATGACCGTGCTTATGCTGGGCTTTTCAAATGCAGCTTCTCCTTTTCGCCTCTGCTTGGAGGTTTGCCAAAAACATTCTGACAGGAGCGGACCACGTAGACAACCAGGAAGATTATATCTTCACAAGTGACAATTGCTTTCATCACAGTATTACCTTGTGTTGGATCACATCCATTAACAAGCTCAATGCCAGGATCAACAGGTTAAATGATACATTTGATATTGAGTTTATGATCTCAATAGTAAAAAATGGGCCACTGAAAGACAATCTCTTTTCATTTCTGATACGCTTCCAACCCACATGGTAGGAGCTTGATCCATGGCAGAACAGTCCAAGAAACTACCGGCCCAGAGGTAACGTTTTCATATCCACCGTTGTTGAGTTATAAGATAAGATGAGATAGTCCTTGCAACACAATAGGGAAAGTTTTGATTAAGTCGGGATTGTGCGTGTGTGTGTATATATACGTGAAAGGTACACTTGTGTAACCAGAGAGTCCCTTCTTTGCAGAGCTATTTGACAGTATTTGCAGCGAAAAGGCACATTGGTGACACAGCTCAGAGACCTCATAACCAACTGGTTTTGCAGCAGCTAGGTGAACCACATACACGCGTTCTTTTGTTTGACAACAAACTTCACACGAAGCAAATTAACTCAGAAAAAAATTTTGGAAGTACTTCAAAGATATTGTACGCAGTTATGCGCCTCAAAAAAACGGATTTTTTTTAGGTAAAGTGGGCCTCTATTCCAGAAGACATTTCTGAGAAGCCACTTTCATCAGCAAAATAATCCAATGAACATAAGAATAACTCTGAATGAAATAACCATTCAAGAGTAAAATAAATAAATAAATAAATATGACAAAAGACTACAACTACATTTACGGTATAGAAACACATGCCAGAACAACTAATAAATAATCTGCTCAATAAATTAGTCAAACAAATGACTATTTTAAACAGACACTTGCAGTCATGCAGCAGAACTGAGCCACGAATGGTCTGCGTCACTCAAGGTTGACAGAAAACAAATCATAGCATATAAGAGGGATAAAACATAAAGAGCAAAAATGTCCCGAGAGGAATGGTTTACTTTATTTACCACCATCGCTTTGTAACTTTTAGATGTAAACCACTAACTTTGACTTACTAAAAACTGTACTGTTCTAAAATCAATTACTGCATGTGGAGGTTTTTATCGTGGCTTGAGTGATTATGTACGGACACATACAGAGTACTTCTCTGATAAACACTTTATATGCTTTACAGGGAGTTCCCCTAATGATTATAATATTTGAACACATTAAAAGTAAAAGAATTATGACTGTGTATTTAATGCAGAAATAAGTATTTGCACCCTTAGCTGCCAGCACATTTCTGCAAAGATGTACTATTCAGTTTTGCAAGAACAAGCACTGTTCGAAAGACAACATTTAAGGTCATTCGAGGTGAGCCTGACTGAAGCTGCAGGGTTGATTCGGGGATATACAGATGATGCAGTGCAGAGAAAAAAGGAAGGAGGAGGCAGAGTGGTGACATTCCGCAGATGTTTGCAAGCCTTCACTAGTCGCGCTCTTAAAACTGGGCATCCGATCAGCTGATCCTCCAACTTCCTCAGACAGCAAGAGTCCTAACAATTGAGGAAAAAGCCACCCTTCTGTCTCTGGCTGTTTTGCATGAGTAAACACCGTATATCACAGTACCTGCTGTTAATAGATGCGGACAAAGCCCCACCGATTTGCCCACATTTGAATGTACAAGGGTGATTGACCGACCACTTCAGCTTAGGATTCACTCATTTCCACTGAATTCGCCTATCAAACAGGACCACCCTAAGTTCAACTGGCACAAAGTTAGATGGCATAAGATGCCAACGGACTAGAATCAGAGGACTCACATTCAGGGTGACATAATCTTACCCACTGTCTCGCCACCTGACAACTGGGAAACAACAGCACTGTCTGCTGCCAAACCACACAAACGCACCAAGTCCAGGGAGACGCACCCGCTACGGAACAAGCGGTTCCCACTGGAGAGTCGTGCCGGAGAAAACATACTCGCAAGACGAGCACATCCACTCGCACGCACACACACCGTTACTTGAATTGATTTCCCTCCGGCACAAATGGAGAACGGGTTCACATCTTTATATGTCAGATTAAACTTGCAAAGGAAGGAGAAATACAAAGAGGGGGAAGTCTGTTCAAGATGTAAATCTGAGGTACAGCAAGGGTGGAGGACAGAGAGATGTAGCAGGAGCAGATAATACCAACGTTCTAACCCTGACAACATACAGTTCACACAAGTAGAACTTCAAGGGTTCATCGAACATATATGCTGTCAACAAAAAGTCTAAACCCAACTCCTGACACCTTTCCACATTTCTTCTTGTTCTTTTTCTTTCAGCTTCTCCCTTCAGGGGTTGCCACAGCAGATCTTCCTCTTCTCTCAAACCTACAAACCTCATGTCCTCCTTCACCAACTCCATAAATCTCCTCTTTGGCCCTCCTCTCCACCTTCTGCCTGGCAGTTCCAACCTCAACGTCTTCCTACCAATGTACTGGCTCTCTCTCCTCTGTACATGTCCAAACAATCTCCATCTGGCCTCTCTGACTTTGTCTCCTAAACACCTGACCACATGTGCTGTCCCTCTGATCTACTGCTTCCTGATCCTGTCCATCCTGGTCACTCCCAAAGAGAACCTCAGCATCTTCATCTCTGCTACCTCCAGCACTGCCTCCTGTCTTTTCCTCATTGCCACTGTTTCCAAACCATACAACATTGCTGGCCTGACCACCGTTTTGTACACTTTGCCTTTGATCCTTGCCAATGCCCTTTTCTCACACATCACACCCGACACTTTTGTCCAATTATTCCATCCAACCTGCACCCGCTTCTTCACTTCTTTCTCACACTTCACCTGTCCAGTTGGGTCCCTCTCATTCAAAACTATTTAATGAGTCGCACTTGGTCTGATGTGTTATTTTCCTAATTGTAACCAACATAGTAAGATGACATTAAAAAACACAAAAGTTCTGCACATCATGCTTGAAAATCATTGACCACTACTGCTGTCCTCTGAAACTACAATGCCCCTTTCACATCCTCCTACAGCCTTCTGCCTTCAGAGAAAATTCTGAAAAAAAAGGACTACATTTGTTGTATTGAAAAAAGGATGGACGAAGCAACAGACGAAAGAGTTCATCCAAACTTAATCATAACTCTCAAATGGAAGCAAAAGTAAGGGTAATAATTTTCTGCATATCCAAGTCTAGGCCGGCAGATAAGGGGGTTCAAAGTCTTGCTCAAGGAGAAAATGGAATATCACAGTGGGATACTGGTCATAAAAAAGCACATTTCAGACTGCTGCTTGCTATTTAACCTGACTTAACCCCCACCCCAGTCAGCCAGAACCAACTCTGAACACAGAAACACTGTGTACTTTCACATAAATAACATAAGTTTGCTTACCACTGAATTCATAAATTTCTAAGGCATTGCCATCATTTTTTGACAACTTCATTTGAATAACTAAAAACAGTTACATATCAGGCATCGCCCCATAAAAGAGATGAGTCACACTGCATCACCTAAAGAATAATAGCTGAGGATCTTATGATGAATCCAAAACTGCTTACGACATTAGGAGAGAACAACATATTGAACCATGATGTAAAGCCCATCTCACAAATAATCACAGGTTTAAAATTAATGACCGTCTACATGACCATAAGCATAAATAGATCAACAAATATCAGTAAATAAAGGAAACAATTTATAGAAAATACAAATTCATTCTATGTTTATTTTGATGGTAATTAATAACTTGAAACTGGTTAAACACCTGAGAAAAACTCTATGGTACTTTAAGAAAAAGTTCTTGAAGCAAAAGTTTTGCTAACTAGTTTATTTATAAAAAAAATGACAATTTGACACAGATTAGTTGTAGAGTCACAGTTGTAGTTGATGATATCAGAGTCAGAGTCCTGTCAACAAAGGCTTCCTTTCAAGAACAGAAGACGGCAAGTTCTGCTCCCAACCTGACAGTAGTAAAGGTGTAGTAGCGGTATTTACAGTTATACATTTTGAGCTGTTGTAAATGTGGACATTTACACAGTTGTCAGCAAGTGGTTAAGGACATGACTCTTGTTTTAGTAAAAATATCATCATTAATCATCCCCGTGTTCCATTAAACAAATTGCTTTGACAGACACTCTCACCTTAAATATCATGTGTATTTACCTTTCTTAGATGAGTCAGAGCAACATCTTAATGTCACAAACAGGGAGTCATTCACACACTTCAGTTCAATTCCATGCGACTGAATTGGTCAGGGTTATTGCATTTAAACACAGAATACATACTCAACACAAATGGACTGTTTTCTGCCAACTAAAAAACCTAAATATTTCAGGACATAAAAGGGAGCGTATTTTAATCCTCTCTCGAGCCATTAGTCTGTTAGTGATATGGATGGTGCAGCTGTAATAATAAAGGTTCATTACTTTGAGTCACGGCCAATTAGTCAATCTCATCCAGGATTAAAGTTGGGGTTCTGTTGTTAACCTATCTAACAAAAAGCCTTAATATTACCCCCTCTCTCAAAATGAGCTTAAAGGCTTATAGGAATAATGGATGAACACAATTCAGCCCAAATGCATCAACAATAGTCTTGGTTAATCATTTCAAGTTAATGCAAGAGCACGTGTTGATATTCTTTAAAAAAAAGAAATATATTTTTGTAATCTCTCTAGTAAAACCTCAATATGCAAACAATAGCTAGAGAGGGTTACCAAGCCTGTGATCCACTAAACCTTGGCTACTTTTGTGTGCGTCTCTTTAGAGTCAACCTCACACTGTGGACTAGAAAGAACTGGCAAAGGTTCTCAGACTTCCACTAAAAAGTCCTGATAAACTCCTCCACAGAATTAACACTGTTCTCTGTAGCGATAAGGTGAAAGGTCCATCACCATTGAGTGGATTAGATGCAAATATGATCATCTGTCAAAGCCTGCGGATTAAAGACAGTAAGCGTGGAACCACTTGGAAACAGACAGAGCAGAGGGGATGGATGACAGGCAAAGGGAGGAGCGATGGATTAACTATGACGACTTCTTCAGTCCTTCACTTGACCCACTAGCCCCTGGTCACATGGGTGGCCAGCTTGCTACAGAGGCCAGGGGAGAAAATTGGACAGCAACATGGAAGGGTGGAAACACAAGGTTACAGGGTTCCCTCAACAAATAGGGAGACGTGTTCCTGCCAGTGCCCCTTTATCCACTCCGAATTGCACTACTGACAGCAATAAGAGTTCTGAGATCACTCTGCTACATAAAAAGGCCAGTGTCTGTTAACTTCAATGATGAGAGACACATACTTTGTTCTCCCAGGGCATTGAGCTGACACAAGAGGAAAATGAAGGAGGCATTCAGGAGCACTGGAGCCATAATCATAGCAGATGAATGCTGGCGCTTTTCGAACTCCAATTGAAACATTCTAAAGCTTTGACTTACTGACCGCATACAAGCGAGATGAAGATTTAAAGACGCGATTGCATTTATGAAGGTTGACCCTTGTGGCTAGCTAATCTTCAGGCACCGACTTCATCCATAGATAGTGTTTAAATAATGATGTGCTTTCAGGAAATATTCCTTCGATCACTTTTAAGACACATCACGTTTCTTATATCGTAGTAACCATCTATGTTTGCAATCCTCCGCCAACCTTAGTGTATACGCGATTGGATTTTGGTGGTGCTATAATATAGTGTGATTCTCATTTGATTTATGATGTTTTATGATGAAGTTAATAAATGAGTGCACAGTGCTTTGTTTTTGTATGACAACTTGAATTTTTCACTATTTTGTGGTGATTTTTATTTATGTAAAATGTCTCTAAATCTCATATTTCTGTAAAATGTCTATCTAAAGTAAATCTCATAATTAACAAATAAATCAATGGGAAAAGTAAGTAGGGAAGCCACCGTCTACAAAGTTGGAACAACTTCTTTAATGCAGACATTAATAGGTACTGACCACTGCAGCTTGAAATCAGAATCAGTGTAACGTTTTTTTTTGAGAGAGCAAATTCAGTCGCATGAAAGTGAGGATGGTGCACCCCTGACAGGTGAATGACAATGAGATCATGACTTATTTACTTCAGTCGGTGATCATACTAACACAGCTTGTCGTTGTATAAGTAGTACTTCGCCGTAGTCCTCATTTCTCAAAAGGACTGACTTGCATGCCGACTGCTGACGTGCATGTTTGTGTGTCCGACTCCCTGTGTGTTTGCCTTGTGCTTGGAGCAGGGAGGGGATAAATTTAGCGCTTTAGCCCCAGACTGGAGGCAGTGGCCCTTTATCCTGCACTGTCCTACTTAACGGTGCTGCTCTCCGCTTCCGCCCGCCACAGTGCACCAGCATTCACACATTCACCTCCCAACGTGGAGCCAAAACAACAAAGGAGGAATGTGCTCAGCAGACACATATCACAGAGTCCAGCACAAACAAGCATGTTGGTGTGTTTAATGCAGACACATGTTGTGCAACCACCTTTTGCATTTAATGATTATCACTCCATCCTGGACAGACACCACAACAAACTGGCACCATCTTGAAACAGTTGGATCTGGTAATAAGCTCACGGAGTCATAAACAAAAAGTCCATACATGCGCGCACATTTAATCACAACAAAGAGGCAATTTTACACTCTGATTGAGGCACAGCTGGAGCACAACGGCCATGTTGTGCGTGCTGCTGTAAACACAAAGTGCAACGCGAGCAGATAAAAAGAAACTATATAGCCTTTTGTTCTGATCAAATTGAAACATCAAAGCAGCCTGGTTTTAATGTTGCACTGATTTTCAGTAACGCAGCCAATTAGATGGCAGTCAACGAGTTATTCTGCCTGAAGCTGACCAATAGAGTGCAAGCATCCCACTTCACCTTGGAAACACACGATCCCAGGGTGCATTTCCCTGCTGCTATGACAACGAAGAGGAGCTCTCCCTTGCAATCCCTTCTTTCCTCCCCCCCTTATCTTCTCGCTCCCGCTCTCTGCCACTCTTCATTTTCCTGAAGCCGGTCTACCTCGCAGCACAGAAGCAAGTGGGCTGCACAACTTGGAGCAGCAGTCTACTCCAGACAAAGAGAATTAATGTCTGATTTCTCTCTAAAGCTGGGTTCACAGAATGGGGTTCTTTATATTCCCTTAAATGCTTAAAAATCAAATTGATGAACAGAAGCAAGCCACAATGAAGATCAGTGTCATCTACTTTATTTAAGATGAGTCAATACGAGTCTTCTTCCATTGGTGATTAACGGTCCACTATAATATTATTTGAACGACCAATCTGTGTTTACCAGATTCAACCGTTCAATTTATTTTTTCCAAAAAAGTGCTGTGTGTTTGTTGTTTCAGAGCCTATAAAAAAGCAAATTACAATGCTTAAAGCACACGTAAAAAAGAAATGTTTCTATCTTCCCTGCATAACAGTATAAACCAAAATGAGAGGAAAGAATATCCTTCAAGACAACAGAGACTTGAGGTGACTTCACTGCAATTTATGAGCCGTCTGCGCTGCACTAGGACAGAATAAACAAAGACTTAAAGAAAGAGTGGACCAGGAGAGCTCCAGACGCACATAAGTTAACTTGGGAGTTGTGCTTTAGGTCTTTATCGAGCCAGCTGCCACGTAAATGACCCTCATATTTTTAGTGAGCAGCGCTGCTGCAAGGGTTTAAGTATGGCAAAATATGGTATTGTTTTGCTACGCTGGTGAGCAAAGGAAAACTAACATTTTCAAGCACAAACTACAAGGACGACTAAATTATTCTGTGCACACAAAATTCAGTTTTCCTCTCAATTGCTTCATGCTTTCTAATCACTCACTCGTCTCCTTTTTATTTACGCTCACTGGATGGCTCTGTTTCTCAGTGCAACCACCCTCGGTGCTACAAAACTATAGTGAAACAACTCAAAAGAGCTGATCAGGGAAGATGCATTCAAGAGCTCTTGTTGTCAAAGTGATTTCCATGCTGAATATTCATTCATTGCATTAGACTGGTGAGTTTTCTGACTCTATTCCTACCCAGTTGTGACTAGTGGATGAGCCTAGCAACAGAGTTGTTTATAGGCTGAGTGAAGCAAAACTTGATGTTACAAGGCAGAGAAAGACTAACTGGACACACAGAACACAGAAAAACACACACTTGAACTTAATTCGTGCCGTTAAACAGGTAATTTGTGGTCACACAATGTGTTTTCAAATGCACAAGAATGTGAAGGGAATACAGAATTCTAACAAACGCACACACTCCCCCACCACGTGTGTAAAAACAAGATGATGTTGCAAAGCGCTCCACCACTAGGTCACTAGACTGGGAAATCTGGCCACCAAAACAACCCTCCTGTCGTTGCTCAGTCCCTTTTCCAACATATGCATTAAATAAAAGCCAGCACTAAGGACTGACATTTAAATAAGTAAAAAATACCCGGCAATATAAAAAAACAACAGGAATTAATCATCCTAAAAGTGCTTATAATTATGAGAGGCACCTTTGACGCTGCAGCTGCTAATACTTTTTGCATTAAATACATCAAGCGTTCTGCCAGCTTCTCAGCACCAACCAATATAATACTAAAACACATTTGACACGTGTATATTTGAGCCCTGTACTACCACACATTATGTTGGATACATTTTTGTGTCATATACAGAAGGAAACAGGTTATGTATTATCACCAGAAGTATCAATATGCTGGATATATTAGAAAAGTTAAACAGAATTTTATAATTTATTTGTAAGGGAAGTTATGATACTTACTGACAAGGTCAATTCATCATGTTTATATCTAAGAGATTTTTAACCTTGTTTTTTTTACATTAGATTTACATTATTAGTTTTTATTTACGTTTTACAACAGCGCAACATTTCAACATATCTGGTGTATCCAGTCCAAATACTTTACTACTTTTACTTTTTTAAACTCAAATAGTACAAAACAATACTACCCTCCCCAAGATGGTAAAAACTGGCATTGCTGTTGTTGTTATTATTATTGTTGTTATTTCATAATCAGACATTGCATCTGTCAGATAATATACATTGCAATAAATGAAATTAATTGATATATTAAATTGTTAGTCAATCTAAAGATGTGTTAGGCAGCACATTTGGAACGAGGTTTAACAGAATCGAAACATTCTACTACAAAGAGATATAGAGGATTAAATGTCAAATATGTTGATCCTTCAAACAAAACGCAACTTCTATTCAAGATAGTCCTTCTGTACTCTATCCAACTAATTTATATGACTTAATATGTAATTGTATGGGGCAGATTGAGACAAATTCCATCATAGTTTTTTTTTAAACTTTCATTTACGAACGCACTATGACCGCACTCAAACAGCAACAAATAGTCGCCTGGTAGCAAAAGACACGACCAGAACGAGCCACATGTGCCAGAAAGCGAGACAATGAGGACAATAAACAGTACTGACACAAACCTCTTGTTGATGGGCTTCTCATCTTTCTCGTAGGGTTTGACGAACCACTTTCCAATGCGAACAAAGCTGCGATTCATGAGACAGCGCTCCAACAAGTTGTGGATTGCTTTGAAGAGGAGCGTGCGACACTCGTACGAGAGGCCATTCTCCCAGAGTCCGTCATCCTCAGCTGGAAGGCAAAAAAAAGACATATTACACATTCAGAAAAGCAAAGTAAGAAGTTTTAATAAACACCTTATGCCAGATCCTGACTTGAATTACTTTACAGGATGGAGACAGGGTCGCTAAAATTAAACATGTCTGCACACAGTTATATTTACAAACCAGCAGCGACAGTGAATCCTAGCCAGCGTTACTTTGTAATTGTAGTCAATGTTGACAGTAAAAAAAAAATAATAATAATAATATTTGCAGTGCATAAGAGGCTAATGTCACTATATAATTATGGATGGACACAAATGCTTTTATTGTCATTTTTTTCTAAAATTTCCAAGAAATTTGAAATTCCTTTCACATATCAAAAGTGTTGTAAGCTGAGATACTTTCATCAAACTAAATTTACAGGACAGTACTCAGAATATGACTTGTGACTGACTTTGACTGCAGTAGCCTATATTCACGTTAAATGGCTTTGAGACGTTAAACGTTGCATTTGAGGTCAAAATTCTGAGCTCAGCGAAGGCATTGTCATTTCGGAAAAGGACAACAATCACATGTCTTGAGCAAGTATAAGTACCATGTAAATCTTTCTGATGCTTATCTCACAGGTAAACTTGCCCGTGCATTGCAATTCCAGTCGGACAAACTTTCTGAGAAAGAGACGACATAAACAAATCCAACAGCAACCTTGATATTCACTACCAGAAATCTGACCTGGAAAGTTGAACTACTCACATGCCCATCAGTTGATTTGCAATACCACATGACAGAAAAAGAATTAATCAATATGAACGGTAGTTAAAAAGCAGCATTAAATTGTAATACAAACTGCTGGCTGAGACATTTTAATCAAAGAAGAAAAAAAAACATTCCGAGCATTCTATCTTCATTGGAAATCTTCTGGTTTTTCTTTGACGCAAAACACCACAGGCCCACATTACTGCGAAATTATGAAAGGTTTTATTTTTCTGTCCTAGATAATTTAATGGAGGAATTCAAGCGATGGGTTTATCGTGTTGACCGTGTTCATCGTCGACCACTGAAACAAATTAAAGTGTACTTCTCTCACACCATCTACACAAGCAAAAAAGTTCTATCCATAATGAACACTGAATAATCTATGAACTAACACCTAATAAACAGTTTCTTCACAAGAGCAGATGCGCTGTTCATCCCTCACAGATGTCTGATAGGTTGGATTTTTTTTATGTGATAGGCCACGACACATTAACTTAAAAGATTGCAAATGAGATTGGATAATATGTTGGTCACAGTGACAATTCAGTTGGAAGAAAATGGTCTGGTTAAAATACAATTTTGAGACAAAAAAATTCACATAAACTTTTTAAATATTTTGAAGCAAACCAGATCCAAGCACTCATCGTGTATGTGCTACGAACTCTGAGCCTCAGACCAAAAATGCTATTTATTAGCTTCCAAGGTGTTTATTAATCTGGGACAAAAAAACTTTTTCATTCGCATCACCATAAACAAAACAAAAGAAGCAACGTGTGTCTCCGATGTAACATAAGAAAAAGTGTGTTTTTTCCCCAAAGTTTGCTTGGTTCAGATGCCGACTTGTCGGTCCACTGAGACACAAGTGTGAGGGGCAAAAACTCAAAAAGGAAAGAAGAAACCCAGGGAGGCTGTGACTGAAGATTAGCAAAATGCTCAGAAGAAAAATATAAATAAGGATTAGCACAACATTAAGGCTGATCAGTTTAAGGGATAAGAAATCAGTGAATCAGGTCAGTGGCGAGTTATTCGTTTTTCAAGACAAACTTGGAAAAAGTGGAACGCTAAAACAGACGTGGCAAACCACCTTGTAAAACTATTTTCAGTTTTATGGCTCTATGAAGAAGGAGAAACTGAAAAAAAAAAAATCCAAACAAATACATTAAGTGGCGACTGATTCAGAACTCTAAAGAATCTGGTAATGGCTTTCAAGTTAGGTGGAACACAAGCGATCACCAGTTGTGAAAATGATGAGGTGCAGCCTTGTGATTAGTTTAGAAAAAACAACTCACTGAGATTATAAAATGTAAAATGTATATTAAAAAATCATGGCGGCCAACATACCTAAATCCTGTACCAAGGAAATCAGGTGAATGGAAGACGGTAGTCGATAGGAATTCTTTATAGAAGAGGTTGACCCCGGGTTATCAAAGTATAATGAGAGCTATGTCAACCGATTGTTTTCATCGCCGAACCATTTTGGGAAGGCTATACAAGATATGTGCAAACTGAAAAACATCTTGGCAGGGAGGCCTTGGTGTGCAACGAACAGATCACACTGTGAGAGAAGGTTGGCCTTATTCTGACAAAGATTTATGGGCACAGCAGATGACTGGGACATTTTCATGTCGCTGCCTCCTGTGTCGCTGGTTCAGATGAGCTGACCTTTATAAGAGCTCTTAAGTGGCTGCACAGCAGCTATGTTCAACCTCTTACAGGGAAACACTAGACAGTCATTTAATGACATCAACTGAATGAATTATGAGAGATATTGATATCTTTTATTGTAAACAAATTAAAACCTCAGGATTTTTTAGAACAGACGTTAAGAATGGACAGGATTGTTTCTTTAATAGGTATTTTGGAACATGAAACTTGGATCAAGTTATGCAAACTTTAAAATATACCACACTATTATATAGTCTCCACCAAAACCCTTAGAAGTTGATGTTATGCTGAGTGCTAGCGTACCTTGTTTATCTATAAACTGACTTCTGAAAATAATAACTGACCTTTATAATATATATACTACTACTACTACGCTTCTGGCCATTGCACAGCAGGTGTCAGGAAAAACATGCATCAAAAATAGCATCCCTGTTACCCAAATCTAACTAGTGATTTGAATGAGCAGGTTTATATTGAGAAACTTCAAATAAACTTTAAAACATTTAAATATGTAGCATAACCACTCTAAAGATACCATTTCTCACGGCATTTTCACTATTTCCCCCATTTGTGTGAAGTTCCCACATCAGATTAAGGCTTCTTCTTCATTACCGCTCTTGTCTTTTGGGTTGACGGGCCCCCAAAACAGTCTCAGCACAGCGTGTTGCCCCCTTGGACATTTAATTGCCCAAATTAGGCAGCCGAGCAGAAGGCCAGATTTTGGTGGCATCTCGAAAAACGCCACCTTTTAAAGAAGCTCCTGCAGAGGTTACAAGTTAGAGATACGCCGTGTTTGAGAGGTAAGCTGCGCTGTGCCCTGTCATTATCACCTCTCAGTGGTGAAAGTGTGTCAAGTGACTGATAGAAATTCATCACAGTAACTAAATATCTTAGCAGAAGTGGATTCGGATGCAAACTGTTTCGGAGGGGTAATAAAGGTTAAGTGACTATAAAGACGGGCGCTCGCAGAAATCTGAACAAAAATGTTTCTAGGTGATCCCCTGTACTGTTGTTCATCTGTGTATAAACAATTAGAGCGACACTCGGCCATTAAACAGCAAGATTAATGTCTTGTGATAGACTGCTCGTGGGGATTCTACCAAGCCACGCCAGGAGGTTTTCTCCTCTCTTCCTCTGTATCTGCAAGTAAAGAGAGAGAACCAACAGCGCTCTGTAAAGTCTCCATTACTAATTAATGAGTATTTCTTGAGCAGAGAGGGAAAGAGAGAAAGATTGAGAGTGGAGAGCAGGAGAGACTGTACCCATGGGCCGGGTTGCATGCATGGCCGAGTCCCTGCACCGTGCCAGCCAATGGAGATCCATCAAAAAGAGCGAGAGGGAGCAAGAGCAAGAGGAGAAAGGGGGGAAGTTGAGGGTGGTTCACAGGCAGCAGATTAGCCCTGGAAAATTGATCCCCGAGCACAAAAGTCATTGGCCTCCCCCATCCCGCAGGAGCCGACCTGGGTTTATCTACTCATCATTCTCACTGTTGAGCATTACATTCAGAACAGAAATAAAGCACTCCCAGATCCACATGACTTAAATTAAGAAATGGGATCTGCAACTTATTATTCCTCTTCACGATTATTAATTGCAGCCATGGATCTTGGGTCAAGATGAACTTATGATATCTGTGTGTAAGGAAGTGTTTCAGGACTAGGGCTATCGAAGCTACTTTAACAACACTTGGAAACAACTAATCGAGTGAGTGGCTTTTCACCTTCAAAGTTTGGGCAGCTACAGACTCTTCAATGTAGATCAAATTCTATCACAAAACATGAGCTACACAAACTTAAAAATACAATTTACGCAGACAGAATGGATGTTTTATTAGCGATATAATCAGGTGTTTACATTGGGGGATTCCTGTTCTTACTCAGTCAAAACCCTCCTCACTAAGGATGACATTAAATGTATCCAACTGGTTCTGGGCCACTGCTAGCCATTCCACCAGGAAAATCACTCAAATTTAATGCCATCTGAATGAGTGGTATCTCTGTTAAGGTGGAAAACAAAGCAACAGTACCAAAACCCTCACGTAAACCAAGACGCATAGCTGCAAACAGAAGAAGAGTCGCCAGTCTGCCCTAAAAACGTAGTCTATTCTCGCACCAGGCTTTATGGATTGCATTTACCAAGTGTCTCACTCTGATTTGTCTTGCCTATTTTTTTACAAACAAAATCATTTGTCCATTTAGCTCTCAGAAGCCAACATGATAGTGTTGTTTCGCCTTCTCACTGCGGAGGGAAGAGGGAGCATCTACGGCAGTGTGCGAGAGAGGGTACCATAAATACCATAGTAAGAGGGAAAACCATTTTTTCCACTTAAAACAAATCATGATTTTGATAAAATAAAAAAATAAAATAAAGATTTAAAAAAATAGATTAACTTCCCAGCCTTGGTGTATGTCTGAGAGGTGTGGGAGGGTCTGGGACACAACCCCAGCAATAATCCAGGGATTATTGTATACCATTTAAGTGAAAAACTATACCGCAAAAAAACAATCATATGCATAACAAACTACTTTTGCAGTTGAAACAATGAATTTAAAGAGAAATTTATGATGAGATTAAATACTTGACATCTTCAAACAAAATTCATCATGCAGGTGTCCTGAGAGTTCATCAGTCAGCGGAATTTAAGTGAAAGCCGGAAACCAAATGCAAACGTTTATAGAGCCCAAAGAGTGAGGAAAATGCCCTTTAGTGGTTGTAGCTTTGCCCATAGGGCTGTATCATTTGACCAGTGTAGCTGGCTTGTGTAATAATGGAAAGGTAGAAAAGCAGGGAAATCCCTGAAAAATGCAAAAGGCTTAATGCACACCAGCAAATTGCAGTACCATTACTCAGCAAACACGTTCTCAAAGAGAAGTAAATTGAATCCTTTCTTCCTTCAATCACAGTCAGAACCCACTTTCATGTGTTCATCCGCATCAAGAAAAGGAGCAAGACATTTTCGAGACAATTCTCGCCGTCCTCCCATTTCCACTTTTCTGTCTCCTCTTTTGAAGAGCAGGGCGGCTCGTAATGAACAGATGCATGTGGCCTAAGCACCGGGGCGGGGAGCGCTTGCCTATAACCTGTTATGAACTGCCATTGACCATCTCTTTCCTTTAACCCTCCACCAGTTAGAACATCTAAAGCCCAAAAAGTGAAGGAGTTGTTCTAAATGTCAAAAAGAGTACAGTGACAGTGATTCATGATCAGCAGACTGGGCAAATTTTGTTTCTTCTTTTTTCCTACCTCTGTATAAGAGAATAGTAAAGGGCACACAACGAAATGGTGGATAAACCAAAGAACCTGACATGTTTAAGTTGTTGTTTTAATTAGACAAAAACAAAAGCAAAACGGCGTGATCTTGGCTTCAAACTAGCAGTCAACAGAACAGAGCAGCGCAACAGGAAACACGGTGCCAGGCTGACACGAGTGCCTGTCTCAGGGGGACATTGCAGGGGAAGAGATAACCGGTATAAACCTTTCGCAACTTAAATGAAACATACCAAGTGACAATTACTCTCCCAGACAGACATTCATTCCTAATTTCTATGCAAAAAAAAAAAAGATCAGCAAGATTTTAAGGGGAGGGAGCCGTTTATCTTTTGCTTTTGGTGCCCCTGGTCAGGAGACTCTGCAGACATTTAAAGGGGGTGTTAAAGAGAGCATTGCATTTGCATAATAATGAATGCCTATGCTCAAACAGTGCAATGAGGGAAAGCAAGCCATTTAATTTCCTACAGACTTGTTGGGAATCGTTTCTGGGCAGGCAAAAATCTGAATTGGTGTCCTAGTTGTCAGACATGGGAGAGAGGACGTTGGGTGGTTTGGTATCCATATTCCTGCAATGGCGATTAAGAGGCAGGCATTAAAAGATTCCTTAAGTTTCGTGTCCTTCACCACCCTGGCTCACTCCTTCTCCCTTCATCTCCCTGGTGAGGAGGGATTACTAGTACATTGGTGTACATAAATGGCACTTGCTCAAAATTATAAGACTTTCACAGGCCACTAATCTAATGAGGGTGGGCTGGAGAAGTGGGAGGGGGGTTGGGGGTTGAGCACCATCTCAGCTCGTCGAAATAAAAAAAGCAAATTCTCTTGCTCGCAGCCAACATCTTAATTGAGACGGAAGAATACCAAGAGGTTGTAAACATGATAGAACTTGTACAGCAAAACCAGATCAAAGGGAAACACATCAAAAAAACATTAAGTGGAAAATACCAAGAGAACAGTTGATCCAGTGGAGTTCAAGACTGATTAAGCCCAGTTCCAGAGATGTCTGGTGTTTTGCAGATTTGCACCCAAGCACTCAACGGAGTCCCACAGGTCCACAATAATGCCTGGCACTGTCAATCATTCCATGATTCAGACAAGTCCAACCTAACATGTCTAGGTTGTCACAAACCCTATATGATTTCATGAACAGAATTTCAGTGCACACAACTTTTAGTTTTATTTTGAAAAGATAAAAGCTGCTCCATTTCTGTTTGTCTCAAGTTTACAATGCAATACCATTGGTTCCCATGAGGTCCAGAAATGCCTGCTTAAGTTGGCATGTAAAAGGCATTATTAAATTTGCGGGCCTTTTGTCAAACTTCAACAAGCTTTGGAGACAAAGTGTAGAACTCAGCAATTCATCATGGACCAACTAATGTACTCTAAAAACAATAGACAGACATTGATGTTTCATTCACAGAAATCTAATCTGGGTTGCATTTTTATGACATCAGTTTTGATAGAAATAATTTCAGGAAAATGTAAACTGTCATGAATGTTGTCTCACATTATATTGGTGTGTATGCAGTTTTCGTTTGGAGTTATACTAAACCCTCCATGTTGTCAGGAGTCCTATACAATGTCCAGTTGGAGCACTAAATGTCTTCACTCCGAAAAAAAAAAAATCTCCTCAAGAGGAGATTTAATCACTCCATTATCAGAGTAATTACTTAATTACTACAGTTATTAAACTGTAATGATAGAGTCAGACGTCTACATGGGAAAAATGGCCCGTCATAAACACATAATATAATTAAATGTTGAATCTACAATACCAAGCAATAAACAATAAGCTTATCTATCATCAGACTCCAATCATAGAGTCAAAGTAGGTGGGGAATAGGAAGTGGGGGGTTGATGCATTTGCTCCATTTCCACATGGTTGCACCTGCATGCTTTGCTCAGTTTAGATAAGATGGGTTAAAGTTTACTATCCATTCTATCTTTACAGTGATATCTATTCGAGCAACAGTCACTGTGCAAGTGCAGATGTGCACATGCAAAAGTGGGACAGTGAGCTGTGCTGCATCAGATTGGTTCGAGGATAAGCTGACATACACATTCACAGTGCATCTCCCAATATTCCACCTGTCAATCGAGTCGTGGATTTTTTTTTTAATCACATTACAGCGATGAGTTAATTATATTGGAGTAGTCACTTTTACTAGAAACCCTCAACCATTCATCCATTATCCACTACTGCCATCACTCTCAGCGACACAGCCTTCTGTTATTATTAGAAAAAGTGTGCTGAATCAGATTAATAGATCATTTTTCTCGCTGAAGCCGTAACTCAGGGACGTGCCTTCAGTCTATTTTAATCATCCAATTTTTCCGATACTACAAGAAAAAACAGGTGTTAAAAAAAGACTACCCCAGTATTTAGCAGCCCGCTCTTATGTCACTGTCAACCTCACAATAGACTGTTAATTAAAAAGGGATCAAAATCAATGTAGCAGAACCAGACATCTTTTTTTTTGCCAATCACTTTGTCTCCGCTATCATGACAAGACACCCACCCAACACAAGACTTCATTCAGAGAACTGCTCCAGGTAGTTTTGTTTTATGGAGTTGCGCTTCCAAGCACAGCACACTGATGAACTTTAACTACAAAGGAGGTAAACTCACAAAAGGTCTTATGTACCAATTTGACGTCTTCGATTTCACAAAAAAAAACAGCTTAACAGCCGGGCTTGATGGCT